>NC_133655.1:51971330-52275641 GCF_009905375.1 Apium graveolens | reverse complement strand
ATCCTTAAGATTTACTAACATCAGAATTTGATAGATAAGAAGCAATAATCTAGTTTGTGACTTAGTAAAAAGATACACAAAGTAAATTTGACTAAGATCAAAATCAGAATTTGATTGTGTTATTGATTTTCACATAAACTATTAGGTCACACAACACTGTAGAATGGAGTTGAATACAGTGTTTATACAATCAAATCGATTTAACACAAGTATGTAACAAAGATCAAGTATATTCAATAAACTCTGTTACAATATGAACTGTTGTTCTCTCTCAGTGATGAACAAATATCACTAAGAGCTGCTAGGTTACAATGTATAATCTTCTCGATAATGATAACACTTATAGTGTAAACCCTAAGTCTGTGTTTATATAGTACACAGTTACAAGATATATTCTAATTGATATGGAATATAATTCTGTCTCCTAAAATATATCAATCAGATATCTTCTACAAGTCTTCCAGTCTTCTAACTCCTTCCATGCATATCTTCTTTTCTTTTAGTCTCGATCTTCTCCTGTAAATCAGCTTCACTCCTTAACTGAAAGTCTTCCCGCACTTAAGTTCTGATATGACCTTAAGTTCTGATATTAAGTTCTGACTTTCAGTAAGTCCTGATTTTTGTAAGTCCTGATTTGTCCTGTTGTTAAGTTCTGAAAACTAAACACAAATCATAATAGACATGACATCTCAAATATATCTAACAATCTCCCCGAACTTGTAAATTATGCAAAATATACAAGTTAATAGATTTGATGATGTCAAAAACATTTAAGTACAAATATAAATTAGAGTTTAACTAGATAACTAACTACAACTTACAGTCCTTGTAGCTTTTACCAATCTTACTGAGTCAATCTGAATCCAAAATGATTGTTGACAAAGTTTGATATCAGCTTTTCTTCTTTAATCCTCAGGACTTGAGATAGTGTAGTCTTGACTTGTATCAAATCTTCACCCTAACTTCCAATCTGGTAGATTACAGTCCTTAGAGCAGATATATGGTTTCTTTCTAAACCATCATCAAGTCTTATTACCCTTGGATGAGAAGAATCTTCATTGTAGCACAGACATTTCTCTTTCAGTATCACTTCAAGTTTAGCAGAATCCTTCTTCATTGGAATCTCACTTCCATCATCTTCAACAATATCAGGAATGAATTATGTAACCCTTGAACCAAAAATTCTAGCTTCTTATGGTCTTCAATATGAAATTTGACCATCTCCTGGTAATATCAGACTTTATCTCTAGAAGATAATGTAAAAATTAAAGTTCTTTCAGAGATTTATTTAGCACATCTGATTCTGACATCTGATATGTCCTTCCATCTTCAAGAAATAGAATCAGATTTTCCTTGACATTGTGCTTGTCATGAGCATCCAGTACCACCTGAACAGAGATAACCTTATCAAGGTATTTCTGTGTAACATCTTCAAGAGGTTTGTCAGTTAGCAAAAATGGATCTCTAGTAGCAACTTCAACTCCTGTCTTGATTTTAGCTTCATCAGAACCTAGTCCATCCCTGTCTATTGGTTCACTAGCATTTAACCCAATAGTCATGAAATCAGACAGCAATCGGCTTTTTATTGGATCCCTGTCTCTTGGTTCTCTAGCATCCCTGTCTCTTGACCTCTACTCTTATCAGAGTTTCCCTGGTCATCACTTTTGTCATCCTTCTTCTTCAATATCTGAGTGATTGAGCATTTGGACTTACTTACCTTCTCCCCCTTTTTGGCATCATCTGGTAGTAGGAGAGAGAGAAGAAGTTCTACTGAAGATTGGATTTCATCCAGCTGAGCCTTTTGAGAAGCTTGATTCCGCAAGACCTCAGTGATTTGGGGCTGTTGCTGTTCTTGAATCTTCTCAATGGCTTCAACTTTCTCAGAAATAGGTCTGATAAACCTCTTTTTATCAAGCTTGGTCTCCTTATCCAGCTTTTCAGCCTTTTCAAGAAGTTTGTCAACCTTTTCATGAGTTGTAGAGTGTTGAACTTGAAGAGTCTTGACACTTAGAGCTGTGACTTTGAGTTGAGTCTTAAAATCAAAATTTGTCACCAGCTCATCAGCCTTAGCAATGTGGTCTGTCAGTACTTTGGAGCTTGGAATGAAATCAGTTTCATTCCAATTCTTTGTCCACTCTACACCTCTGTGAGTATCTTTCCAAGGAATAAAGTGCCTCCTTTCCTAGAATGGGAGCTGGAGTATCAACAGAAACACTGTCTTCAGAACTTGAAATAGACTCATTATCTTCTGACAATACAAGAGTATGTGAGGCAACTGGAGATTCTATAATAACTTCATCTAAATTCTGATCATCAGAATTTATCTCGAGAATAGGAGTTGTTGGTATCTCATCCTCTAGAATAGGAGAATTGACTATTGATGGCTGAGCTGTTGTGGTTGGAGCTTCCAGAAATAAAACAGTAGTAATAATCAGCCTTTGAAGGTTAATTTCAGGACTTAATCCTGAATCTTCAACTGGTGTTTCTCTGACTGGAGAGACAGTAGGAGTGATCACTGTGTCATTAGCAGTGTCTTTGGCTTGAACTGGAGGTGGCAAAGATTCAATCACAATTGGCTTTGAGATCAGAGATTCCTGATCCCCTTCCTCAGCTTCAGTAGTATCCTCAGATGGAGGCTTAACCATGTGCCTTTTTGCCCTCATTTTCTTTAATCTCCTTGATAGTGAAGGAGTTTCTTGATCTACATCAGAACTTACAGTTTTCCTCTTTAAATGACCCGAACCCGCAGCTTCATCTAAATTCTGATGGGTTGACCCTTTAGCTTCTTCAGTCACAAGTTCTGATGCATGAAACTGTGCTTTTTCATCATCTGACTCATCCCTTAAAATCATCTTCCTTCTCTTTGGTGGAGGTGGAGGAACAGACTTTGCCCTCTTAGGCCTGGAAGATGAAGGTCTGATGGTAGGTGCTAATGGTTGTTATTGTGAGGATTGAGCTGGTTAGAAGTATGTTCTGATGGTAGGTTGAGTTGGTTGAGGTTGAGAGGTGATTGGTTGTGTAGGTGCTGATGGAGGTTGGGATGGTTGGACATTAGGATATTTAACAGTGTATGTGGTTGGGTCAGAGTTTACTAAAAACTGTTTGATTGCTTGTGAAATTTGGAGGGGTCTTAGAACAATTTTCTTATTATCAGTTGATAATAAATCAGTAAAAGCTCTTTTAGCAAGTTTAAATGGTGAAATCAACTCACTTGTTAATTGGGGTGCATCAGAGCAACAGAAACTGTAAATAAGTTGACAGAATCTAGAAAAATAGACTGTATTCCTATCTTCTGTCATCCTATTACCTATGAATCCTAGTACAGCATTAGCATAATCAAAATGAGATTGAGTAATCGAAGCATACCCAATTTGCTGACTTAGGATAGGAATTGCATCGAAGTTTGAACACTTGTTGACAAAGGTTTTTGTGATGCAATTAAAGAAGAAGCTCCACTCCCTCCTGATGTACGGTCTCTTCAACTACCCAAGCTTTGAAAAACTTTTCTCATAGCCCAGATTGGCCATTAGCTGTTGAAGAGCTAGCTCCTCAACTGTTGAATAAGTGTAGTTTCCTGGCAATTGGAGTGCTTGTCGAACTGTGGCCAAAGTCACCATATGTGCATCCTCCCCTATTGTAAATATGATGCTTGGGACCCATTAGCACCACCATCATCATAAACTCCTGACCTCCAGAACTCCAGCACCAGAGTCTCCGAGATTGCTTTAGGTTGGGTCAAAGCATACCCAATCTCACTTCCAGATAGAAAATCTTGGATGAAGTGAAGTTCCGATGGGGCTTCATCCTTGCTCAGTATAGCCAAATAGTTGTTAGGAACAAACTTAGCTCCATTGAAAATGATGTCTTTGGGTGCCATTTCTGTGAAAAATAAGTGAGAAAATAGAGTGTACACAAGGTGTTTGATAAAAGACCTGTAAGAAAATAGCTTCAGAGAATATTAGTGAGAGAACGAATAAGAGAGATTAGAGAAAGAAAAGTAGGTAAAAGATTATAAAATCTTTTAACTCCCATATATATACTCTCTTTTTGACAACTATTATGATTGAAGCAGAACAGACTTTAGACACCCGGAAGCATATCTTTAGTCAAAATATTATTATTGGGCACGGGGTATTAAGCAGTAATAAATGTGCACATGCAGTGTTTCAAGGAAAACACGCTTCCCTCTTACTAAATGATTATGACTGTTTTTATCTCACCTAATTATATTCTGATAAAATATGCTGTTACAGTATTTACCACAAATAAGTCAAATAAATAAATAATGCCACATAAGCATCATAGTTTGTATCAGGATTTAATATCAGAACTTGACTATTATCAGTTTTTAACGGTCATCAGAATATAGCTTATGTACTCAAAAAGTGAATGTTTGTTTTTGTGATTCTTTATATAAATACTAACTTGTTTCTTCAGAGTTTAAGCATCAGAAATTCCATCAGAACTTGTCCTCAGAATTTATGCATATGACGCTTAACTGTTTGTCAAAAACAACTTAATCACCACAATAATTTTCATCATTCATATTGAGTGAAAGTGTGTGCATTAGAAAAATATTAGATAAAGATTAAAGTCTGATAAACTTCAATACATCTCAGAAATAAGGCATAACTAAGAAAAGTGCTTAAAATCTGTCATTAATAATGAAGTCTACTATAGAATAAATTTACGCAAGAATCCACCTCAACTGTTTATGCTCATTTTATGCATTTTTTGAAATTCCTTTTTACAGTGGCTTCTCAGTGTAAGTGAGTCACAACTGCTATCAGAATTTATGCTATTATCAGAGTATTTCTCCAGTAATCAGAGAATGTGAAAAGTCACCAAAAAAAATTTATTTGCTTTTCTAATGCATATTACTTAATACCAGCAATGCACTTGAGTCTTCCCTTCCACATATTTACTCTAGATCTCAAAGGAGTACCTGAATTCAATTTTCTTTTCTTTTCTTTAGATAAGTGAGGCTTATCAAACATGTGGTTCATCCTTAAGATTTACTGACATCAGAATTTGACATATAAGAAGCAACAATCTAGTTTGTGACTTAGTAATAAGATACACAAAGTAAATTTGACTAAGCTCAACATCAGAATTTTCTTGTGTTAATAAATTTCCATATAAATAACTAATTCAAACATGGGATTTCTAGTATGTTAAAGACTACTAGGTCAGCATCTAGCACAGTTATCCTCATTAGATTGAATAGTCACAGAACATTCAAAACACTATCAGAGTATATAGATCCACATCAGATAACAATCAGTATCTAATGTATTATAATTTAAGCACAGATTACATGAAGATAAGACAATCTATAAACACTGATCATAAAGTCTGATGCATATGAACAAAAACTAAGCATATTTAGAGAAAAAACCTGAAACCATTCCAAGTTCATTTACCAGTCTTGTAAAAGTAGCTTCACATAGTGGTTTTATGAAGATACCTGCTAGTTGTTGATCTATTGGAACAAAATGCAATTCCACTGTACCTTCCATCACATGTTCCCTTATAAAATGGTACCTAATGCCGATGTGCTTTGTCATTGAGTGTTGAATTGGATTACATGTCATAGCAATAGCACTTTGATTATCACAGTAAATAGGTATTTTAGAAAATTCTAACCCATAGTCCAGTAACTGATTCTTCATCCATAGAATCTGTGCACAACAGAATCCTGCAGTAATATATTCTGCTTCTGCAGTTGATGTGGAAATTGATTTCTGTTTCTTGCTAAACCAAGAAACCAATCTGCCTCCAAGAAATTGGCAGCTTCTACTAGTGCTTTTTCTGTCTATTTTGCATCCTGTAAAATCTGCATCTGAGTAACCTATTAGCTTAAAATCTGATTCTCTGAATCAGCCTCTATAGTTAGTAATATCTACTGATGAACCAGTATCTTTATCTAACTTGGTTGCAGTGGCCATGGGAGTGGATGCAGTTGAACAGTCTTACATTCCAAATTTCTTCAGTAAATTTCTGGTGTACTTGGATTGATTGATAAAAGTACCTTCTTCATTTTGCTTGACTTGAAGTCCCAGAAAATAGCTAAGTTCTCCCATCATACTCATTTGATATCTTGACTGCATTAGCTTTGCAAACCTTTCACATAGTTTGGCATTTATAGAACCAGATATAATATCATCAACATATATCTGTACCAAAAGTAAGTCCTTTCCATGGTTAGGTAGAACAATGTTTTATCAATTGTACCTCTGTGAAATCCACTTTCCAGAAGGAATTGAGCTAAAGTCTCATACCATGCTCTTGGAGCTTGCTTAAGGCCATAAAGTGCTTTATCAAGCCTGTAGACATGATTTGGAAATTTTGAATCTACAAAGCCTGGAGGTTGTTCAACATATACCTCTTCTTCCAATTCTCCATTGAGAAAAGCACTTTTCACATCCATTTGAAAGACTTTAAACTTTTTGTGAGCAGCATAAGCCAAAAAGATTCTTATGGCTTCCAATCTAGCAACCGGTGCAAATATTTCATTATAATCAACGCCCTCCTGTTGAGAGTAGCATTTTACAACCAACCTTGCTTTGTTTCTTGTAATTATGCCATCACTGTCAGTTTTGTTTCTAAACACCCATTTTGTGCCAACAATGGATCTGTTATTTGGTCTTGGCACTAGGATCCAGACTTTATATCTTTCAAATTTATTTAACTCTTCCTGCATTTCTTGCACCCAATCAGCATCTTGAAGAGCTTCTTCTACTTTCTTTGGTTCAGTCTGACATAGAAAGGAATGATATAAACATTCATTTGATGTTGCAGTTCTAGTTCTGACACCTGCTTCAGGATCTCCAATTATTAAGTCAGGTGTATGTGATTTGGTCCACTTTCTTGCATATGGAAGTTGATTTCTAGAATTAGATCCTCCCCCATGATTCATGCTGTCTCCATCAGCATTTTCTGATGCTCCCCCTGTAGTTATGCTCTCTGAGACTTCAGAATTTGAGTTGGATCCTTCAGGATTTGAAGAATCAGAGTTTCCAGAATTATCAGAACTTGGCTCATCAGAACTTGAAGAGCCAGTGACAGGTTCTGATGCTTCTTGAGAGTCTTGAGTTACGATAGGATCTTTAGCTTGCTCCCCCTGGACAAGTACATTTTCCCTTGGAGTAGTTACCACAGTTTCAATGACATCAGAACTTAACCCGTCAGAACTTACAGGATCAGGATTTAAGTCATCAGAATTTATAGAATCAGAATTTAAATCTTCATTTTCAAATCTCAGCTGATCATGATCATTGAAATCTTCAAGTACAGTAATCTTCTTATCATCAAAAGATACATTGATAGATTCCATGACAATCATTGTTCTTAAATTGTAGACTCTGAAGGCTTTTGTGGAAAGTGGATATCCAACAAAAATTCCTTCATCAGCTTTTAAATCAAATTTTGACAGATGTTCAGGATGAGTCTTAAGAACAAAACACTTGCAACCAAATACATGAAAGTAGGTTGGTAGCTTCAGAACAAAACACTCTCATATGGTGTTTTTCCATGCTTGTTTATGAGCGTAGAATTATGTGTAAAACAAGCAGTCTGCACAGCTTCAGCCCAAAAGTAGGTTGGTAGCTTTGCTTTATCAAGAATAGTTCGTGCAACTTCAATGAGAGTCTTGTTCTTTCTTTCTACAACTCTATTTTGCTGTGGAGTTCCAGGTGTAGAAAATTCCTGCTTAATTCCATACTCTTTGCAGAACTCTTCCATTATTGAATTCTTGAACTCGGTGCCATTATCACTTCTTATAATTTTGACAGAATCTTTGAACAATTTATCCAGCTGTTTGACATGATCAGTTAGAGTAGATGTAGTCCCATTCTTCTTGTGCAAGAAATACACCCAAGTGTACCTTATGAACTCATCCACTATAACCATAGCATATTTCTTCTTTGCAATAGACATGACATTGACTGGACCAAATAGATCAACATGCAGTAGGTGAAAAGGCTCAAGAATTGAAGATTTAGTTTTGGTCTTGAATGAAGATTTTCTTTATTTTGCCTTTTGACATGAAACACAAAGGCCATCAGGAGCAAATACTGATTTTGGCAGTCCTCTCACAAGATCTTTCCTTACTAGCTCATTTATATTGTTAAATTTTAAATGAGAGAGTCTTTTGTGCCAATTCCAGCTTTCTTCAATTGATGCTCTACTTAACAGACAGATTGCAGAACTATCAGAGTTTGTTGAAAGTCTGGCTTCATAAATGTTACCATGCCTGTAACCTTTCAGAACTACTTTTCCTGTAGAATTACTTACAACTTCAAAGTGTTCTTCAAAGAAATCCACATGATAACCTCTGTCACAGATTTGACTCACACTTAGCAGATTATGTTTAAGTCCTGAGACAAGAGCTACTGATTCAATGATGACATTCCTAAGATTGATATTGCCATATCCCAAAGTTTTTCCCATGTTGCCATCTCCATAAGAAACTCCTGGGCCAGCTTTCTCCACAAAGTCTGATAGCAGGGCTTTATTTCCAGTCATATGTCCTGAACATCTACTATCTAGTACTAGGATGTTTTTCCTGTTGCCCTGCAATCACAAAGACCACTATTTGTTAGTTTTAAGGACCCAGACTTTCTTGGATCCTTTGGCCTTATTAAGTTTGTTAGCATTTGCAGCGGATTTAATTTCAGAGTTTATGCTAACATGCTGTTTATCAGACTTTATATCAGACTTTGCTTCAGACTTTAAAATAGATGGAATAATACTAACTTTCTTCAAAGAAGGTTTTATTTGATAATAATCATAGTACAAACTATGATATTCCTTACAAGTATAAAAGGAATGCCATAAACTACCATAATGAAATTAAGGATTTTGTGGTTTAAACCTAACAGACTGACTCTTAATTCCTGATCTAGGAGGTAAAGAGTTTATATCTTTATTTTTCCTCCAAAAAGAAGCAAGATGGTTAGAGTTTCCACAATTATAACATTTCTTTCTAGGAGCATTAGGAACAGGCATATAATTATTTCTTTTATTCACACCTTCCTTTTCATTCCTATTTTTCCTAGCTTCCTTTACGTTGTTCACATTTCTAATCTCTTTCAGCTTATGCTTAAGCTGCTTCTTTGTCATTAAGCCTATGTTTACTTTAGCTGGTTTATCCTGTTTGTCAGAAGTTGACTTTTCTTTAACTTCTTTCCTAGACTCTTTCATCTTTGCAGAATCAGACTTTACAGTTTTTGCTACAAACTTAACAGGATTTACCTTTGTCTAAGCAGTCTGTTTAACAACAATTGGCTCAATTTGCACAGTTCCTTTCTCACTTTTATCATCTCCATAACCTAAGCCCTCTTTCCAGTTTCCACTACTTAGTAAATTCTGAGTTGTTCTGCCAGAGTTAGTCCAAGTTCTGATAATCTCTCTTTCCTTTTCTAAGTCAGCTTTTAGAGATTCATTCAATTTTAACACTTCATCTCTAACTTACAAAGCATCATCTCTTTCTTTCTTAGTTTGATGAAGAAAAACTAACTCTTTTTCTAAATAGTCATTTCTCTTTTTAAAATCAAGATTTTCAGATGTTAATCTTTCACATATTAAAGTCTAATCTCTATGACTAATGAACATGGTTTTAAGATATAATCTCTACTCAGTAATATCATCAGTATGAAAAGCATAAGTTGTTTGAGATACCTTCAATTCAGCAGTTTCAGTACTGCTTTCAACATATGCCATCAAGGCATAGTTCACTTCATTTTCAGAAACTAAAGTGTCGGTCCAGCTTTTCTTCTTTGTGACAAGTGCCTTGCCTTTGTCACTTTTTCCTTTCTTGCAGTCAGGAGATATGTGGCCTCTTTCACCATAATTGTAACATTTGACATTTGAGTTGTCTCCTCTGACAGACTTTCCTCCTTTGCCTTCAGACTTTCTATTTCAGGTAAACTTTTAGTTTCTGAATCATCATCATCAGAATATGATGACTCTGAATCAGACTTTATGATAAGAGCCTTTCCTTTGCCCCTCTTTGAGGCAACCAATTTAGGAAACTCCTCCTCAGCTTTAAGAGCAACTATCCTAGACTTTCTTCCATGCATCTTGCTCCTTTGATCCATCTCAAGTTCATGAGTCTTGAGCATACCATAAATTTCATTAAGAGTAGTTTCAGTAAGGTCATATTTGTCTCTTATGGTAGTAGACTTCAAATCCCAATTTTCACGAAGAGCTAAAAGGAATTTTAGATTTGAATCTTCAAGATCATATTCTTTGTCCACCAGTGACAGATCATTCAAGAGTTTGGAAAACCTGTCATATAAATTAGTTAATGACTCATCAGCTTTTGAGTCAAAGTGTTCATATTCTTGAGTGAGTATAATCCTCCTGTTCTTTTTTATTACATCAGTTCCCTGGCATCTTGTCTCCAAAGCATCCTATATCTCCTTTGCAGTCTTGCAATTAATTACCCTATTTGACATGACATTATCAATGGCACTATGCAGCAAATGCCTTACCCTTGCATCATTGGAAATAGATGAGATGTCTTTAGCTATGTAATCACCTTTCTCCTTTGGTATGGACTTTGCTGGTTGATCAGCAACTGCAACAGAGAGCTTGGTAGGCTTATATGGTCCTTCATTAATCCTATCAATGTATTCTGGATCTGTAGATTCCAGAAATATAGCCATCTTCACTTTCCATATGGGATACCCATAAGGTCTCAGTATGGAACCCTAATAGTCTCATATCGACTGTGGGATTGGGTGTTTTGAGTTTCTTGAGTTTTGGTGGGCTTAGTTAGGGTTTGTGTTTCTTCAGACATGATTGTTTCGATCTTTACTATATGTTTGTTAATAGAAAAGCTCTAATACTAATTGTTAGGTCACACAACACTATAGAAGGGGGTTGAATATAGTGTTTATACAATCAAATCGATTTAACATAAGTATGTAACAAAGATCAAGTATATTCAATAAACTCTGTTACAATATGAACTGATGTTCTCTCTCAGTGATGAACAAATATCACTAAGAGCTGCTAGGTTACAATGTATAATCTTCTCGATAATGATAACACTTATAGTGTAAACCCTAAGACTGTGTTTATATAGTACACAATTATAAGATATATTCTAATTGATATGGAATACAATTCTGTCTCCTAAAATATATCAATCAGATATCTTCTACAAGTCTTCCAGTCTTCTAACTCTTTCCATGTATATCTTCTTTTATTTTAGTCTCGATCTTCTCCTATAAATCAGCTTCATTCCTTAACCGAAAGTCTTCCCGCACTTAAGTTCTGATATGACCTTAAGTTCTGATATTAAGTTCTGACTTCCAGTAAGTCCTGATTTCAGTATGTCCTGATTTGTTCTGTTGTTAAGCTCTGAAAACTAAACACAAATCATATTAGACATGACATCCAAATATATCTAACATAAATAACTAATTCAAATATGGGATACATAGTTGGTTAAAGACTACTAAGTCAGAATCTAACAAGATAATCCTGTCACACCCCCAACTTAAATAGCAAAATAAATATAGCTATTACAATATTTTAAATGAAGATTACACAACCAACTCCAAAATCTTACAGTTTAGGGTTTGGAACAGCCCAACACTACCAACTATTACATCTGATTACAAATACCGAGTCCTCACACAACTATTATTACTTATTCTACCTGCGCTCGAACATAAGCATCAGCATCACAAGTCTTACGGGCAGTCTGCTTGAATCTAACCATAGCTGCTAGCTGTAATATCAGGGTAAAGCAAGAAGTGAGCCAAATGCTCAACAAATGCTAACAGTACGACACAAAACATAAATTGAAATATACTTTTAAGAATGACAATGGAAAGTCATAACCAAAGGTAACGAGAGATAAAAACTATGTGAGATGGCATCATTTTGCTTGCATCATAACAATTTTAAAATCATGTCTTAATCAAAATCATTTTATGACGCTACGGATTACAGCCGGTGATCAGCCGCGAAGTAATCCCGAACCTCGCTGGGTTCTAAAACATTAATGGGAATCCCTAGGCAACTTTTAAGCCTAATATAAGTGTGGAAAGGACTCGCGTCTCAGTCCAGATCCACCGTTCAAAGAAAACATTTATCCCCCTTTGGGACTGAGAAATCCACATTATAATCATTTTAAAAGAAACTGATGCCGATTTATGACAAAATCTCTTTTGACTGTAAACATTTTTATCAAGGGATTATAGATCAACTCGAAACACGGGAAACAAGGTACTGAATATCAGAGCCATGATTCACAAAACTATCCTCTATTCAAGTAATTGAATGGTTTTCATATATCAATGATTGGACAAGAGGATTTAGTGAGGCTAATGGATAATATGAAGGGTAATGCCAATTTGGGCTCAAAGCAATGGTTTCTCATCAAGGTTCAAGTGCTGGATCATCAAGAAGGTAAGCTTCATGAATACTAAGGGTGTTAAGGTATGAAGAATGATCTTTAACTCAGGACATATCAGAATTGTCAAGCTTTAGGATAAGAAAGAGGGTATCAATCAATGAGGGTTCATGTTGATAAGTTTCTGACTTGTAGGGTTCAAAGTAAGGTTCTATAGGGATTCAAGTATCAGGATGAGATATCAATACATAGGAAACATTAACATGTTAATCAAGAGGATCAATCAAGTAATATGTCAACTCTTCATTTTATCATGGCATTAAACTATCATGAAAGACTTTTGAACTACTTGCAATACGTACTCGAGGGTTCATGGCATCTCTATGTAACTCAAAGATAAACAAAAGATACGCTTGATTTAAATATATCAAAATGACTCAGGATAATTGCATCGATATATATGAACTGTTTATAGTAAATACGAAGGTCAAGTTGAATCACTTGCCTTGAGATAGGCTGGTCTGGTCTGACTGGTAAGAGCAACTGGAGCTTCACTCGACTTTTATGGCAAGTTTTCCCTCGTCTCGAGATCCTACATAAATAATAATAATCCTCATTATAATATATTCTCACCAACTTAACCTATTTACAACTCGAAATTAAACACGGATGGCACTTAGGCCTATATGCACTTAATTTATATTCTCCTTTAAAATTATAATTGCACACACATAGCCACATATTCACATATCATATATTAACATCAAATAACACCATATATATCATAATGCAACACTAGGCTTGGATGATCTCGATTCACAACTTAAGTCACTTGGTCGCTAAACTAGACAAGGTCTTCTAATTTTGGCTTCCTAACTCGATGTGCCTTTCCTAAATTATCCAAAACCTATTGACCCTCACTTATGCTTTTTGCTTTACTGACCTTATACTATCTTAAAACTATGGTGGTCGACCTAATACTCACTTCTAAATGTTCTAAAACTATGTGATAAGTGATAGTGCTCACTGGTGCAAATTTCAGAATGACAACTATGGTTTCTTGAGTACATTAGACACTCTTAAACTACAAGTTTTCCTTCAAAACTTTTACACAAGACTCTCCTGACCTAAGGGCATCTCACAAAATTGATGTGGCTCAAGGGTCTGGCTTGGGCCTTCTTGGGCCTAAGCTAAAAGTCCAAGGTTCCCCTGTTTTTTTCTGGGCAGAAAATGCCCTGACTTGAATTAACTTGTGACACATGGTTCTAGCTCATATCCTATGAACTATGGTTGGAAAAACTTCTCTGACATACCCTCTAACTAAGGCCCAATTGGGCCTAATGAGGGCCTACCCATGACATGGTCAAATCTCCCTATTTCTAAGTTGCAACAAAACTGTCCCCTGCTGGACAGATTTTGTGATTCTACTTGTGCACCTAACCAAATGACATGCAAACCTCCAACCAACTCCTAAAACCTTTTATATGACTCCCAATACTAACTTCTGGTAGCTTGGGCCTCAAAGTGCACACCAATGACATGGTCAAAACTCACTCTAAACCTCAGGGTGCTATACTGATTTTTCTGCAGAAACTATAACTCTCATTTTCCAAGGTTTTGACTTGACAAACTCAACTAACAACAACTCAATACTTAAACCAAGACTTATACATGGTAATATACTGAACTAACTCCCTTATTCTCAAAATAAACTTGGGTGAGATCATCCATGCCCAAAAACAACAACATGCAACTAAATATATAACATGCAACTCATGGAAAGCACATAACAAGATTTCGGCTAGGCATAAAGTTGTAAATGCTTGCAAAATCGACTTGCACCTAATATTCATCCTTAATAATCATGAAATATAACTTCTTTTAAGTATTAATAAGAAATTTATCATGAAAACAATCTATTTTAAGCACACATATTTCGAATTTATAGATTTTTAAACATAACTACATGATTTCGAAAAGAGTAGCATGCAAAACATGGTTGATCATATTTTAATGTCTTAAAACTAACATGCATGGCTAAACATAAATATATAATGAAATTTCAGTAGCATGCAAAGGATTTTAAATCATGATATCTCCATAAAACACTTAGTTAGCACATATACATAATATATCTCATAGAGAGCTCTTGAATTCACAAGAATCAAGAGTTTCTCTTTGGAGATCACATAAGAACTACACATGCATCCATGGAACTTTAACTTCCAAGTCACAAAACACTTGGAAAGTATATAAGATGAATGTAGGTAAAAGATTTACACTTGGGAAGATGAAGAATGAATTGAAAAATGGAAGGGGGGTGGGGAATTGGCCTTCGGCCGAGAGCAATGTGGGAGGGGGAGGAGAGAAAATTTGTGGGGTGTTGGAGTGTGGAATGAGAATGACTTTTCCCACTTTGATTTCTTTGTTTTATGCTATTTGGTTTACAAATGATGAGTGGAAGTGAGAACTTACAAAAATGTCCCTTGGTTAAAGTTAGGCCATTTTGCATGCAAGGCTAAGGTAGTAATTTGGTAATAATCAAATGAGTTAGTGGGGTTGGAAAAGTCTTGTTTGCCCTTTGAGAGAATAGAAGGGTGATTTGCATGCATGGTCTCTTATGTAATTTGATAAATATGACAACTAAAATTTATAATGATTTATTTTTATAAAATAAAATACAAGTTCAAAAATTATAAAATTTATATCATAAAATAACTTGGATTTTTAGAGACTTTATAAAATCATTTTCAAAATTTGTGAACAAAATACCTTTTAAAAGAAAATTTTTCCAAAGCTTAGAATATTCCTTATAAATCAAAAATAAAGAAATTAAATAAACTCTTGCTTTGAAAAATCATATACTACACAAAGCAAATTTATAATGCAGAAACTTTCACTCACACTAGCGTACAATCATTGAATATATTTTCATTTGACTTTAATATTATACCAATCCACAAATAATATTACATAAAATGCCGGTCGTAACATCCTCTCCCCCTTAAGGGATTCTGTCCCCAGAATCTAAGAGAAAAGATGAGGATGCCGGGAACGCATATCAGACTCTAACTCCCAAGTCGACTCTTCGACCTTAGGGTTCCTCCAAAGTACTTTTACTAACTTTACTGACTTATTTCTAAGACTCTTTACTTGCCAGTCGAGTATTTTAACCGGTTGCTCCACAAATGACAGGTCTGCCTGAATTTCTACAGGTTTATATTATATCACATGGCTAGCGTCAGGATTGTACTTCTTAAGCAATGACACATGGAACACATTATGCACATGCCGATACTGAGGTGGTAAGGCCAACTCGTAGGCCACCTTTCCTACTTGACTCAAAATCTCAAAAGGACCTATGTACCTAGGTGCTAACTTCCCTTTCTTGCCAAATCTTATCAACCCTTTTCTAGGTGACACTTTCAGCAACACAGCTTCGCCAATTTGGAATTGAACGTCCTTACGCGCTGGATCTGCATACTTCCTCTGTCTATCTTGAGCAGCAAGCAACCTTTTCTAAATTAACTTGACCGAGTCATGCAACTGTTGTACCAAATCCGAGCCGAGAATTCTTCCTTCTCCTACTTCATCCCAACTTGTTGGTGATCTACATTTTCGCCCGTACAAAGCTTCGTATGGTGGCATGCCGATACTGGAATGATAGCTGTTATTGTAAGAGAATTCAATCAACGGCAAATGGTCGTCCCAACTTCCTGCAAAATCGATTGCACAACTGCGCAACATATCTTCAATTGTTTGAATTGTCCTTTCACTCTGGCCATCAGTCTGCGGGTGGTACGCCGTGCTCATATTCAACTTTGTGCCAAGACATTCCTGAAATTGCTTCCAGAATCTCGAGTTAAATCGGGGATCTCTGTCTGAAACTATTGATACGGGTACTCCATGCCTTAGTACGATTTCGCGCACATACAAATGAACCAACTTGTCCAATGATGACTTCTCGTTTATTGGAAGGAAATGCGCCGACTTCGTAAGATGATCAACTATAACCCATATTGCGTCATGTCCGGATTTCGTTTGCGGTAGTCCTACTATAAAGTCCATAGCGATATTTCCCCATTTCCATTCTGGAATCTTCAGGGGCTGAATTAATCCGCTTGGTCGTTGATGTTCTCCCTTTACTTTCTGACAAGTATAGCACTTCGCAACCCATTCTGCCACGTCTCGCTTCATATTTGGCCACCAAAAGTTCTTCTTTAAGTCTCGATACATCTTGGTGCTTCCCGGATGGATTGAAAATTTCGAATTGTGGGCTTCATGGAGGATCTCATTCTTTAATTCAGGTACATGGGGAATCCATATTCTGGATGAAAACCTTAGTATCCCTTGCTCATCCCTTTGAGCATCAATCTCCTCTTCAGATAACTGTTTCTTCTCTTTCTCCATTACTTCTTCTTGACACTTCTTTATCTTTTCCACTAGTGTTGGCTGAAAGGTCATTGCACGACAAACTTCTTCGACTTTTCCATAAGCACAAAGTTCCAATTCCAATTTTTCGATTTCTTTAGATAACTCTTTTGATGTTATCATCATATTCAATCTCTCCTTCCTACTCAGAGCATCGACCACTACGTTCGCCTTTCCAGGATGGTAATTTATCGAGCAGTCATAGTCCTTGATCAGTTCCAGCCATCTCCTCTGCCTCATATTGAGCTCTTTCTGAGTAAAAATATACTTTAAACTCTTGTGATCCGTGTAGATTTCACACTTCTCTCCATAGAGGTAATGTCTCCAGATCTTGAGTGCGAACACTATGGCGGCTAGTTCCAAGTCATGCGTCGGGTACTTTAACTCATGCGGCTTCAACTGTCTTGACGCATATGCGATCACTTTACTGTGTTGCATCAACACACAACCCAAACCCTTATGTGAAGTGTAATAACCCCCAAAATTTTAACTTTTTGTAACCCTTGTGAATAGTGTTTTTGCTAAATGAGAAAACTTTTCATGCCACACTATGTAGGGGTTCTGTTATTGATCTTCTGGGATATTATTAGTACTCTATGTGGTATATATGTGTATGTAAAGATCGTCAGAATCCAATTTCCGAACACTTGGATTTTTCCCGGAAATCCACTAGATACGGAAAGGATTGAGTATAAGGTAACAGGATAAAAAGGATTTAAATTAAAGGATTATAATAGAGGATCATAAAAAGGAATATAATGTATTGAGAAAGGTTAAGGGAACCTAAGTAATAAGATCCCGGGTATGATCCTTCAAACGATAAACGAAAACGAAAGTTAAGCGAACCGTATAACAGATCAGCGGTCATTAGGCAAACAATTAGGAAGTTAATCAAAGGGATTAGAGAGGATGATGTCACCCAACCAATGAGAAGGGGACAAGGAGGGGAGGATGACATCATGAGGATGACACAAGCATGACATGGGAAGGAAGGAGGTGTGGTTTCATGAGAACCACACAAATTCAAGGGCAACAAGGTAATTAACTAAATCAAACACAAAAACAAGTCAACCAAGCCAAGCAAAATCATTTTTCATCAAAATCAAAAAGAACCAAGGCTTTGTTCTTTAAGAGCTCTCGACTTTTTACTATTCAAAAGGCAAGGAAATTCAAAAATCAAAGATCCAAGCTTCCTAAATTGGTGAGTTAATTCCCTAATCATCTTCATGCTTAGTTAGGGCTATATCATGAGTTTAAGCCATCAATTCCTTCTCCATCTTCTTCATTTAATCAAAGAAGAAGACTATGAATAGTGTTTTCAAGTTTTTAACTTGAAATTTTTCTTGTTTTCCTTGAAGATCCAAGCATTCCTAAGACTTCTCAAAGCTTCTTAAGGCTTCCTAGCTCCTCCCACCACTTCAAGGAAGGTATATCATCTCCAAACCCTAGATTCCTATGTATTATAAGATGATTTTGATTAGTAGGATGATATTGTAGCTTGATGTTGTGATTTAGAGTTTGGGATTTGAAATGGTATTGAATTGGAATGGTAAATGTTGTTGTTTTGATTAAAAGAACTTAAGAATGGTTAAAGTTAAGCTTAGGCATAAGTATGAATGTTAAAATTGAATTGGTTGGGGTTGTTATGATGTGATAAGGATGGATGTTGGTTGTATGTTGGATTTGAGGTTGAATTGGGTTGGTTTTGAATGGTTTAAAATTGGGAAATCGCGTAAACATAGCCGTCGTAACGTCCGATTTTCTTTAGACTGTTTTTGTGCATAACATTAGGACCCGAGAACCCCCTTCTAGATTATGACCACTGCCATGTTTAGATAGCTCATGTTACGAGCTTCGTTTTGATATGTAGTTCGTTCGATTCTGATGCACGGTTTAGGAGAAACGACCGTTTCAAATAACGGCGTTTGGCGAACGAAACTTTTCCCCTCGCCTTACTTTGAAACATAGGTTAAAGACCAAAAAGGGTTAATTAATGTATGAAACATTTATGGTAAGTGTGTTAGGCAGTTGGTAAGACACTCGCGATGGAATCGTCTTAAAACTCGTAAGGGTAAAATTATTAAAAATGATGGAGCCGAGGGTACTCGAGTGACTTAAGCGAATCAGTAAGCGCAAAACAAGCGTTAGAGTCTAAGTTTGTTAAAGTATAGATTTACAAGTGACTTTGGTTTAATTCCAACTTGCTTGTTGTTTATAGGTTACCAGACTCATCCCGAGCCTTTTATCACCCCAAGTCGCTCTGGCAAGTTTTCTACCCGTTATAACTGTTGTGGTGATGAGTATATGTATTTGCATTATCTTGCGATAGATGCATGTTGGTTAATTAGCAAATGTTGTTATATATTGAAGCATGCTGCTATGGTATATATATATATGCATGCCTGTTTCGTATTCTTTCCATATATAATTGTTGATAATACCTATGCTAGAGGATAGCGGTAATTTGCATATACCCTTAGTATAGGGACCCAAAGGTGGAAATATTTTCTAAAACCGGGAGTCGAGGATCCCGAGTAGATTTTGTATATATGGATATAAATATATATATATATACTTATATATATATATGGTCATAGTTTTCAAAACTATTAATCGAATAAGGTTTATTCGATAACTTTAACTTTATTTTATTATTGAATATTATTTCGAATATTATTCGAAGGCGTATGACTCCTTTATATTAAATGAATATTATTTGAATATTCAATTGAGGATGTATGACTCACTTTATTTTATTTAATGAATATTACTTGAATATTCCTCCGAGGACTTATGACTCCTTTTATTTTATTATCTGAATATTATTTGAATATTCATTCGAGGGCTTATGACTCAGTTTATATTATTTAATGAATATTTTTGAATATTCATTTGAGGATCTATGACTCCGATTATTGGCTGAGATTTGTTCTTTATTTTATTAAAGAATAAGGTGTAAATAATCAAACTTATTTTCGATTATTCAAATAAAGATAGTACTTTCATATAAGTATATCTTTGGTTATTTAATACTCGTTTCAAGTATAAGTTTTAATACTTCTACTTCAATTATTTTTATAAAGATTATTCTTTATGGGAATATTATTTAAATAATAATATTCAGTCATTTTCTAAATATTCTGGGGACTGATTTACTTCATTAAATCAGCTTTACTCCAAACACTCTATAAAGTGTTTTCGAGTCTTCAAAATGATTTTTAAAAGTTAGAGCGGATCCCAAAACTCATTTTTATATTTAAGATCTTCCTTTTTAAGGGGATTTAAATACTCGCTCAAAACCTGAGGGATCCGGCTCTGTGGTGTATTTTATATTCGCAACACGGTTGCAGTTTTGGTAAATGAATTGATTACTTACCCAACGTTCGGGAAGTAAGTCCATCTATTTAGTCGGCATAAGCAACATGGGCTCAGTGGGCGTCCATGATAGTGTAAGTGGCTCAGTGGGAGTCCATCAAATGCATAAGTGGCTGAGTGGCAGTCCAGCATAAGGTCCTATTACGACCAGGGTGATGACCAGTGGGGAATTCATCCATCTACTAGTAGAAAAGGTTACTTATGGGTATCTTTGCCTGATCAGCAAGATATCTGGTTTATGCCAAATTCTTTTCCTTTCCAAATTTATTGGATATTGCGATTCTGTTCATACTTTACATGACAGAGGTTTTCAGGAAATTGTATAAAGAAGATGTATACGTGGATATATATATATATATATATATATATATCAGAACTTAATGAAGTATATCATGACTTCATTTCCTTTAATAAAATTTCAAAGATTTAATCTATTCAAATCTTGTCTTGTAGTCTCATCTATCTGATGAACTGTTGAAAGCTCATTATACTTTGAACAGTGGTAGTTCAAGTAGCTTTATAAATGATATAAGTGTAGTGAAGTATTTGGTAACTTCATCCCTTGTTTTTACTTATATCTAGTAAGTAATTATCTTACACTTGGTAAAAGATTTTAGTAAGTATCCATTTAGATACTTATATTATTGTTATCACTATGTATTATCTTGCGAGCTGTAAGGCTCACTCTTGCTTTATTTCTTCATCACACAACAATAGTTAGGAAAGATGGCCAGACTCCAGCAGACCCAGCGCAAGCGCGTGGGAAGCGTCCCGCGTCTTCCTGATGATGTTGTAGCTGTTATAGCTGCAGAGGTAGATCTATTGTAGATCAGACCATCTACTTTTGAGAATCAATTATGTATAATTATAACTTGTGGCAGATAATGGCAATTAACTGTAAATTTATCAAGTAATCATTTTGGGTTGTAATAACTTTTAAATTGTGGATTCAAAGACTTGTACTTATTTCTATTTCATCTCTGAGACTATAACGGGTTGTGGTGTGTGTTAGTGTGGGGTCACAGCATAAGGTTATTATTATTAATTAAGTGAAGTGATATTGTGGAAAGAAAGACCGTGATGACCCGGATCCCCGACCCCGGATCTAGGGGTGTTACAGAAATGGTATTAGATCTAAGCGTTATAAACCTCAGAGATGATGCGTCGATATAATAACAAACTCACAAAGATAATAAGAACTCTTGCCAAGTTCATGGTCGGACTACTTAAAGTAGTGCTGACAGTTAAAACCCTTACGGGAACCCTTATAAGTATCATGATAGTAACTTAGCTCGTTTAATGTGTCGGCGCCTGAGATAGAGGACCCTGAGATGTTCGAGCGTGAGCATGATGAGGCATTGCTAGATGTTGAGGATGAGGAGGAGCCTGAGATGGAGGAGGATGAGGAGGACCCCTCAGAGGAGTCAGAGACGGAGGTCATTGCTATTTCAGATGAGGAGGACCCCTCAGAGGAGTCAGAGACAGAGGTTATTGCTATTCCAGATGAGGAGGACCCGGATGAGGTCCCAGTAGTTGAGGAGCGTGTTGGACCTATGGTAGTGTATGCTGGTACCCCATTACCCACACTTCCGGTGGTCAGAGCCCCTACCCCTCCACCACTATCTTGGATTCCTGATGATGACAGCTCAGAGACCCATACTTCCGAGCCTAGGCAGACCGAGGAGGCACCCTCAGCGGCTCCGGATTCACCACCTCTTGACCCTGCCCACAGGCAGTCTTCGTTAGCTCATGGATATGTTCAGGATGTTCTGAGGACCCGAGTGGCTGTTGCCGAGGCCCGACTGGATAAGGCCAGGAGGGAGTTGGATGCAGAGAGGGCGGGTAGGCGTACCCGAGCTTATCAGACTAGGGCTTCTATACCCCGATCCTTGAGGAGGGAGCTTACGGGGATAGAGCTCACATCCCGAGCGAGGCTCAGATCGCTCCAGGGGGAAAGGCATGGTAGGATCTCCAGGTGGCAGGCCGACTATATCTTCCATCGTACGATGGAAAGGGTATGGGAGCTGACCCGCTCCGGTGTGTGATTCAGGATTGATGATGGAATAGTCTAGTTGTCTAGTTAGCCGAGGCCTTAGTAAGAGCCAATTTTTCGGGATAGTTGACTTGTATATAGCATCCCTTTTTCTGACTAGACAGATAGACTCTTGTGTATCACTTTTGGGACAGACGACTATAGCACTGTTGTACTTTTGACCAGATCAAACTATGTATTTCTCACATTATGTATATATTTGTTTCCTTTGGTTCAGTTCATTAGCGACGGGATCACTGTTTTTATCATTATTATTACTGCACTTCGTATTAGAACTTTCTTAAAATAATAGAATTGTGATATACGTTCTCCCCATTATAAGAGCTGTGCAAGGCACAATGTTGTATATGATTGTGACCTAACGTTGAATTTTCCCAATAATTTTTTTTATTATTATCAGAATCATGCCGCCAAGAAAGATTGGAACTAGGGCGAACCATGGATCTGAGGACCAGGGAAGCCATAACCAGGATGATAGGAACCAGGAACACAGTGAAGAGGAAGATGAGGATTATGTGGAACAGGATGACTCCCTGTATGAAGAGGAAGAGGAAACATATGATGTTGAGGGAATTGAGATAGAGGCTGAAGAAGGAGAAACCGAGGTTGAGCAACCAGTACCAAACCCAGGCATAGATTCCATGGGCCAGTTCATGCAACTCCTAAGGCAGAATTTGGAACGTCAACCCAACCCACCCCCTCAAGGAAATAACAATACTGTGGCAAACTCTTTCAGGGCTTTTAAGTCCCTTAAGCCCCCTGAGTTCCACGGATCAGCCGACCCAGTTGAGGCAAGGGCATGGTTAAAGGAAATGGAGAAATCCTTTGAGATTTTGAGTACCGATGAGGCACAGAAGACTGTATTTGCTACCTACCTTCTGAAAGGAGAAGCTAACTACTGGTGGGAGGCCAAGAAAAACATGGAGACAGATGCTATTATAACCTGGGAGAGATTTAGTCAGTTGTTTCTGGGAAAGTATTTCCCGAGGTTTATGGAAAACCAGATGGAGCTCAAGTTCTTGGAGCTAAAGCAGAATAACTTGTCTGTAGCAGAGTACGAAGCGAAATTTACTGAGTTATCAAGGTTTGTGCCGGAGTTTGTGAGCACCGAGGAAAAGAATGCTAGGAGGTTTCAGCAGGAACTGAAACCGTGGATTCAGAATAGGGTGGCAATCCTTGAGCTTACGGACTATGCCACTCTGGTGCAAAAGGCAACGATTGTAGAAGTTGGAAGTGAACAGATGCAGAAGGAAAGAGAGAAGAAAGGAATAAAGAGGAAAAGTATGAGCATGGGTGGAGGTTCCGCAGGAAGGAGCTTCCCAACTAGATTTAATCAAGGAGCAGTGTCCCTACCAGGAAGGAACACTGGGTTTAAGCGGCCAATGAGTGTGAGTGTGAGCCAGGGCGGCCAGAAATCAAGAATGTCCTATTCCAACCAGTCTCGACCCCCATTGCCAGCCTGTAACATATGTGGAAGGAATCACACTGGGGAGTGTAAAGGAAAGCCAATAACCTGCTTTAAGTGCTGTTGGGAAGGCCACTATTCAACTAAGTGCCCATCATCAACCCCTGCCATCATTCCAACCACCACTTGTCATCAGTGCGGACGCCCAGGTCATTGGAAGAGGGAATGCCCAATGAACAAACCAGCAGCTTCGGGAGCAAGCAGGGCTGCTTCTAATAAGCCACCTACTGCGAGGACTTTCAACATGACAGTCCAGGATGCTATGAAAGATTCAGATGTGATAGCAGGTACCCTTTCTCTAAATTCAGTCAGTGCAAATGTTTTATTTGATTCGGGAGCAACTAAATCTTTTATATCAAAGGACCTTGCGCGTAAGTTAAGACTTAAGGCTGCACCCTTGATAGAACCCTTACAAGTAGAAATAGCCAATCATGAAATTATTCCTGTTAACCAGGTTCACCCCGCCTGTGAGATAGGCATAGGGGAGCAATCTTTTAGTGTTGATCTGATTCCTTTTAAATTAGGGGAGTTTGATGTAATTTTAGGAATGGACTGGCTATCTAGCAATGATGCTCAGATAGACTGTAAAGGGAAGAAAGTTAAGCTAAATGTCCCAGGGAAGAAAGAAGTTATATTTAGAGGAAAGAGGCAGACGCAAAAATTTTTGACCATGGCCCAGGCTAAAAGGATGCTACGAAAAGGAAATGAGGCCTACCTAGCCTATGTGGTGGACACGCAGAAGGAGGTGCCCAACTTACAAGATATTCCAGTAGTCAACGAATTTAAAGATGTATTCCCACAAGACCTTCCGGGATTACCACCCGATAGAGTGATTGAATTTGCTATTTAGTTGGCCCCAGGGACGGCGCCAGTTTCAAAAGCACCTTACCGGTTAGCCCCGTTAGAAATGAAGGAATTAGCTATCCAATTGCAGGAACTCTTGGATAAGGGTATGATAAGACCCAGTGTGTCTCCATGGGGAGCACCAGTTTTATTTGTTAAGAAGAAAGATGGGAGCATGAGGCTGTGCATAGACTATCGAGAGTTGAACAAGCTAACCATAAAGAACAGGTACCCATTACCTAGAATAGACGATCTGTTCGACCAGCTAAAGGATGCTGTTTATTTTTCCAAGATCGACCTGAGAACTGGATATCACCAACTAAAGATTAAACCCGAAGATATTTCCAAGACAGCGTTCCGTACCAGGTATGGGCATTATGAGTTCTTGGTAATGTCCTTTGGATTAACCAACGCCCCAGCGGCTTTCATGGATTTAATGAATAGAGTATTTAAGAAGTACTTGGACAAATGTGTGATAGTTTTTATCGATGATATTTTGATCTACTCAAGGACTGAGACAGAACATGCAGAGCATTTGAGGATAGCTCTAGGAATACTCAGAGAGGAACAGTTATATGCCAAATTCTCGAAGTGTGAATTCTGGCGGAATGAAGTACAGTTTTTAGGACATGTGATCAATAAAGAAGGAGTATTGGTCGACCCCTCCAAGATAGAGGCGGTCTCAAATTGGGAAAGGCGAACCACACCCACAGAGGTAAGGAGTTTCATAGGATTGGCCGGCTACTATCGTAGATTTGTACAGGACTTTGCGAAGATCGCAGCCCCTTTGACACGACTTACTCGTAAGACAGAGAAGTTTGAATGGACGGAGAAATGCGAGAACAGTTTTCAGGAATTAAAGAAAAGGTTGATAACGGCTCCGGTATTGGCATTGCCGGACGGAAAAGGAGATTTTGTGATATATAGTGACGCGTCGCACAAAGGACTAGGGTGTGTGCTTATGCAACACGGTAAAGTGATTGCGTATGCGTCGAGACAATTGAAGGAATACGAGGTTAGATATCCTACTCATGACCTTGAGCTCGCGGCAATAGTATTTGCCTTAAAAATTTGGAGGCACTACTTGTATGGAGAGAAGTGCGAGATTTTCACAGACCATAAGAGCCTCAAGTACATATTTACGCAGAAAGAGCTCAACATGCGCCAGAGGAGATGGTTAGAACTAGTCAAGGACTATGATTGTGAGATTCTCTATCATCCAGGGAAAGCCAATGTGGTGGCTGATGCCCTTAGTAGAAAGGAAAGACTCAGAATGATAACGACTTCAGAAGAATTGATAAGGGATTTTGAGAAAATGGAAATAGAAGTAAAGGTAACCGGAACCGGAACTGAAAAGCTTTTTGAGATCTCAATGCAGCCAGAGTTATTGGAAAAGATCAGATTGTGCCAGGAGAAAATAATGAATGAAGGCAGAGAGTCAATGACTGGAGAGGAGATCCATACTGAGAAAGATGATAAAGGGATAATGAGGTACTCCTACCGGATTTGGGTTCCGAATGTTCAAGAGCTTAAAGATGAGATATTGGATGAAAGCCATAGTTCAAGGTATTCCATTCACCCGGAAAGTACCAAGATGTATAAGGATTTGAAGGAGTATTACTGGTGGCCCAACATGAAGAAGGACGTAGCAGAATGGGTAAGCAAATGTTTGACTTGCCAAAGGGTAAAGGCAGAGCACCAGAGACCCAGTGGACTCTTACGACCCCTGGAGATTCCCGAATGGAAATGGGAACAGATAGCGATGGATTTTGTTGTAGGATTGCCAAGGACGAAAGCCAATCATGATGCCATTTGGGTAATTATAGACCGACTGACAAAGTCAGCTCATTTCATTCCTATCAATGAGAGATACACAGTCGATAGACTGGTGGACATTTACCTTAAGGAAATAGTGACGCGACATGGAGTCCCAGCGTCCATTGTCTCAGACCGAGACCCCAGGTTCAACTCCAGATTTTGGAGGAGCTTTCAGGAATGTGCGGGGACCAAATTAAATATGAGTACCGCGTATCATCCCCAGACGGATGGGCAGAGTGAAAGGACCATCCAGACACTAGAGGATATGTTGAGAGTCTGTGCAATAGACTTTAAAGGGAGTTGGGATGATCACTTGCCGTTGATCGAGTTTTCTTATAATAATAGCTTTCATGCTAGCATCGGAATGCCGCCTTATGAGGCCCTGTACGGAAGAAGGTGTCGATCTCCCTTACACTGGGATGAAGTAGGAGAGCGGAAGATGCTTGGACCCGAAATGGTCCAAAGGACCAAAGATATAGTGGATCTTATCAGAGGGCGACTTGTAGCAGCCCAAGACAGACAGAAGAAATATGCAGACCTAGCCCGAAAGGACAAGGAATATGAAGTAGGGGACTTAGTACTGCTAAAGGTATCCCCTTGGAAGGGATTAATGAGGTTCGGAAAGAAAGGAAAACTAAGCCCAAGATACATTGGACCTTTTGAGATATTAAGACGGATTGGAAAGTTAGCTTACGAGCTAGCCTTACCCCCTAATTTGTAACAAGTTCATAATGTGTTCCATGTGTCAATGCTAAGGAAGTATCATCGGGATGCCAGACATATAGTGGAGTACGAGCAGGTGGATATGCAGCCAGATCTAACTTACATGGAGAAACCAGTAAGGATTATAGATAAGAAGGAGCAGGTGCTTCGGAACAAAGTGATCAAGCTAGTCAGAGTACTATGGCAGAATCATAATGTGGAAGAATCAACTTGGGAACTAGAGAGCACAATGCTAGAAAAGTACCCCCATTTGTTTTCTGTTTGATTCCAGGACGGAATCCTTTTAAGGAGGGGAGACTGTAATAACCCCCAAAATTTTCAACTTTTTGTAACCCTTGTGAATAGTGTTTTTACTGAATGAGAAAAATTTTCATGCCACACTATGTAGGGGTTCTGTTATTGATCTTCTGGGATATTATTAGTACTCTATGTGGTATATAAGTGTATGTAAAGATCGTCAGAATCCAATTTCCGAACACTTGGATTTTTCCCGGAAATCCACTAGATACGGAAAGGATTGAGTATAAGGTAACAGGATAAAAAGGATTTAAATTAAAGGATTATAATAGAGGATCATAAAAAGGAATATAATGTATTGAGAAAGGTTAAGGGAACCTAAGTAATAAGATCTCGGGTATGATCCTTCAAACGATAAACGAAAACGAAAGTTAAGCGAACCGTATAACAGATCAGCGGTCATTAGGCAAACAATTAGGAAGTTAATTAAAGGGATTAGAGAGGATGATGTCACCCAACCAATGAGAAGGGGACATGGAGGGGAGGATGACATCATAAGGATGACATAAGCATGACATGGGAAGGAAGGAGGTGTGGTTGAATGAGAACCACACAAAGTCAAGGGCAACAAGGTAATTAACTAAATCAAACACAAAAACAAGTCAACCAAGCCAAGCAAAATCATTTTTCATCAAAATCAAAAAGAACCAAGGCTTTGTTCTTTAAGAGCTCTCGGCTTTTTACTATTCAAAAGGCAAGGAAATTCAAAAATCAAAGATCCAAGCTTCCTAAATTGGTGAGTTAATTCCCTAATCATCTTCATGCTTAGTTAGGGCTATATCATGAGTTTAAGCCATCAATTCCTTCTCCATCTTCTTCATTTAATCAAAGAAGAAGACTATGAATAGTGTTTTCAAGTTTTTAACTTGAAATTTTTCTTGTTTTCCTTGAAGATCCAAGCATTCCTAAGACTTCTCAAAGCTTCTTAAGGTTTCTTAGCTCCTCCCACCACTTCAAGGAAGGTATATCATCTCCAAACCCTAGATTCCTATGTATTATAAGATGATTTTGATTAGTAGGGTGATATTGTAGCTTGATGTTGTGATTTAGAGTTTGGGATTTGAAATGGTATTGAATTGGAATGGTAAATGTTGTTGTTTTGATTAAAAGAACTTAAGAATGGTTAAAGTTAAGCTTAGGCATAAGTATGAATGTTAAAATTGAATTGGTTGGGGTTGTTATGATGTGATAAGGATGGATGTTGGTTGTATGTTGGATTTGAGGTTGAATTGGGTTGGTTTTGAATGGTTTAAAATTGGGAAATCGCGTAAACATAGCCGTCGTAACGTCCGATTTTCTTTAGACTGTTTTTGTGCATAACATTAGGACACGAGAACCCCCTGCTGGATTATGACCACTGCCATGTTTAGATAGCTCATGTTACGAGCTTCGTTTTGATATGTAGTTCGTTCGATTCCGATGCACGGTTTAGGAGAAACGACCGTTTCAAGTAATGGCGTTTCGCGAACGAAACTTTTCCCCTCGCCTTACTTTGAAACATAGGTTAAAGACCAAAAAGGGTTAATTAATGTATGAAACATTTATGGTAAGTGTGTTAGGCAGTTGGTAAGACACTCGGGAAGGAATCGTCTTAAAACTCGTAAAGGTTAAATTATTAAAAATGATGGAGCCGAGGGTACTCGAGTGACTTAAGTGAATCAGTAAGCGCAAAACAAGCGTTAGAGTCTAAGTTAGTTAAAGTATAGATTTATGACTCCGATTATTGGCTGAGATTTGTTCTTTATTTTATTAAAGAATAAGGTGTAAATAATCAAACTTATTTTCGATTATTCAAATAAAGATAGTACTTTCATATAAGTATATCTTTGGTTATTTAATACTCGTTTCAAGTATAAGTTTTAATACTTCTACTTCAATTATTTTTATAAAGATTATTCTTTATGGGAATATTATTTAAATAATAATATTCAGTCATTTTCTAAATATTCTGGGGACTGATTTACTTCATTAAATCAGCTTTACTCCAAACACTCTATAAAGTGTTTTCGAGTCTTCAAAATGATTTTTAAAAGTTAGAGCGGATCCCAAAACTCATTTTTATATTTAAGATCTTCCTTTTTAAGGGGATTTAAATACTCCCTCAAAACCTGAGGGATCCGGCTCTGTGGTGTATTTTATATTCGCAACACGGTTGCATTTTTGGTAAATGAATTGATTACTTACCCAACGTTCGGGAAGTAAGTCCATCTATTGAGTCGGCATAAGCAACATGGGCTCAGTGGGCGTCCATGATAGTGTAAGTGGCTCAGTGGGAGTCCATCAAATGCATAAGTGGCTGAGTGGCAGTCCAGCATAAGGTCCTATTACGACCAGGGTGATGACCAGTGGGGAATTCGTCCATCTACTAGTAGAAAAGGTTACTTATGGGTATCTTTGCCTGATCAGCAAGATATCTGGTTTATGCCAAATTCTTTTCCTTTCCAAATTTATTGGATATTGCGATTCTGTTCATACTTTACATGACAGAGGTTTTCAGGAAATTGTATAAAGAAGATGTATACGTGGATATATATATATATATCAGAACTTAATGAAGTATATCATGACTTCATTTCCTTTAATAAAATTTCAAAGATTTAATCTATTCAAATCTTGTCTTGTAGTCTCATCTATCTGATGAACTGTTGAAAGCTCATTATACTTTGAATAGTGGTAGTTCAAGTAGCTTTATAAATGATATAAGTGTAGTGAAGTATTTGGTAACTTCATCCCTTGTTTTTACTTATATCTAGTAAGTAATTATCTTACACTTGGTAAAAGATTTTAGTAAGTATCCATTTAGATACTTATATTATTGTTATCACTATGTATTATCTTGCGAGCTGTAAGGCTCACTCTTGCTTTATTTCTTCATCACACAACAACAGTTAGGAAAGATGGCCAGACTCCAGCAGACCCAGCGCAAGCGCGTGGGAAGCGTCCCGCATCTTCCCGATGATGTTGTAGCTGCTATAGCTGCAGAGGTAGATCTATTGTAGATCAGACCATCTACTTTTGAGAATCAATTATGTATAATTATAACTTGTGGCAGATAATGGCAATTAACTGTAAATTTATCAAGTAATCATTTTGGGTTGTAATAACTTTTAAATTGTGGATTCAAAGACTTGTACTTATTTCTGTGTGGGGTCACAGCATAAGGTTATTATTATTAATTAAGTGAAGTGATATTGTGGAAAGAAAGACCGTGACGACCCGGATCCCCGACCCCGGATCTGGGGGTGTTACATGAAGTGTCGCTGAATATTACAAAATTCCCTTGATCATCTGGAAGTACCAACACCAGAGTTGTTACCAACTTCTGCTTTAACTCTTGAAAGCTATCTTCACATTTTGCACTCCATTCAAACTTTTGATTCTTTCTGGTTAACTTGGTCAATGGCGTGGCAATCTTCGAGAAATCCTTGACGAATCTTCTATAGTATCCGGCCAATCCTAGAAAACTTCGCACTTCTATAGGAGTCTTTGGCCTCTCCCAACTCATAACTGCCTCAATCTTTGCCGGATCCACTTTAACTCCCTCATTTTCCAATAACATGCCCCAAAAATTGAATTTCCTTTAACCAAAACTCACATTTGGTGAAGTTGGCATACAACTTCTCTTGTCGGAGTATCTCCAAGGCTATCCAGAGGTGCTGCTTATGTTCTTCTTCCGACTTAGAATAAATAAGGATGTCATCAATAAATACCACGATAAATTTATCCAAATACTTCTTAAATACCCGATTCATCAGATCCATAAATGCGGCCGGAGCGTTGGTCAATCCAAACGGCATTACTTAGGAATTCATAATGCCCATATCTGGTCCTGAATGCGGTCTTAGGAATATCTTCTTCTTTGATCTTTAATTGATGGTATCCCGATCTCAAATCAATCTTCGAAAAGCATTTTGCTCCCTTCAACTGATCAAAAAGGTCATCTATCCTTGGTAGCGGGTAGCGGTTCTTGATCGTCACCTTATTCAACTCCCGGTAATCTATGCATAGACGCATACTCCCATCTTTTTTCTTTACAAACAGAACAGGTGCTCCCCATGGCGACATACTTGGTCGTATCACTCCTTTATCCAATAATTCTTGTAGCTGGCTCGCCAGCTCTTTCATTTCTGCCGGTGCCATCCGATATGGGGCCTTTGAAACTGGTTCCGTGCCTGGAGCAAGGTTGATCTCAAACTCAATTTGTCGATCTGGTGGTAAGCCTAGTAGTTCATCGGGAAACACATCGGGAAACTCACTAACTATAGGAATATCTTCCATGCTGAGGCTGCCTCTCTCTGAATCCACTACATATGCTAGGAACGACTCACAACCTTTTCTAAGCAACTTCTTAGCCTAAAAGATTGTAAGAAATAGTTGCTCTTGCCTCTGCCCCTTAAATACTACCTTCTCTCCACTCTTCGTCTTTAAATACACTCTCTTGGTCTTACAATTAATCTGAGCGCTATTCTCTCCTAACCAATCCATTCCTAAAATTATGTCAAACTCTCCCAACTTGAAGAGTATCAAGTCGGCTGAAAACTTATATCCCGAAATATCGATCTCACACTTTGGACAAAATTGATTCACAGGAATCTTCTCTTGGTTTGCAATTACCACATTTACTACCTCACTCATAACCATTTTCTCACATTGAAGCTTACCAACAAAAGATTCTGATATGAAAGATCTTGTTGCTCCCGAATCAATCAATACTTTAGCTTTGACATTATTGAGTAAAAGTGTACCTGCTATCATCTCAGAATTCTGAACAGCATCTTTCATCTTTAGATCAAATGTCCTTGCTGTTGCTTGCGGGGTTGGTGCGGGTGGTGGAGGTAATGCCAATACCTCAGCTGGCACGCTTGCACTGGTACTTGCCACGTTCATCAGAGCTTTGACTGGTCCTGTTGCCTTACACTCCCTAGCCATGTGTTCAGTCTTCCCACACTTGTAGCACGTAACTCCTGGCTTCGGCATCTTGCACTCATTTGCCAAATGTCCCTTCTGATTACACCTATAACAGGTCATGCTCAGCTTATTGCATACTCCGGGGTGCCTTCTTCTACAGTGCTTGCATTCCGGTCTCTGGAACCTGTTTTCTCCAACTTGCCCTTGGCTTGCCTGGTTGTTTCCTTTTTATTCTTGCCTTTTGCCCAAATTTCCCTTCTTTTGAAAATTTCCGCCCTTCTGAAAACCAATCCTCTTTACATTTCGATCTTGCGAACTTCCAGCTTCAGACTTTTCTCCATAAAATGGAACCTTCCTCTTCTTGTTATCCCTCTCTTTCCTCGACTGCATCCCATTATTCTTAATCAGAGCAGCTTTCTGTACTACTCCCGCATAAGTTTCAAGCTCAAACATAGCCACCCTATCTCTGATCCAAGGCTCCAATCCTTGCTGAAATTTCTTTGCTTTTTCCTCCTCAGTGCTGGTATACTTTGTCACAAACCTTGACAACTCAGTGAACTTCTTCTCATACTCCAATACAGTCATGTTCCCTTGCTTCAACTCAAGAAATTTTAGCTCCATCTGATTCTGCATGTACTTAGGGTAATACTTATCCAGAAATAACTTTTTAAATCTCTCCCAAGAAACCTGCTGAGTGACTTCCATAGCCTTTACTGATTCCCACCAATAGATAACTTCTCCCTTCAAGAAGTATGTAGCATACGGCGTCTTCTGATCATCTCCTAACTGTACAAACTCAAAAGCCCTTTCCATCTCCTTGATCCATGTGTTAGCTATCACTGGATCAGTGGTATCATGAAATACAGGTGGATTCACATTCTGAAAAGCCTTGAAAGTGACAATTTGTCTAGGTGGTACTGGTGGTTCAGGTGGTTGGTGTGGCTCACGGTTATCTTGGTTTTCAATTCGTTGTTGAAGAGTTAGTTGTTGTTGAGCTATAGCATTGGTTTGCTGTTGCAAGGTTTCCAGTAGTCGAAGAATATTTGGGTATGTGGTGAAGGTGGTTGTTGGGTTCTTCTTTTTGGGAGGCATGATCCTGAAATAAGAGTTGTGTCAAAACAGATATGAATGATAAAATGATTCAAGGGTATCGCATGGCATTCTCATTTTCATATGGGGTCAAGTTTCCAAATTAAGCAGATATGATGATAAAAATATAAAATAACAGCTGAGAGAAAATGGAACAATAGCACATAATTATTGAAATTTTAAAGGTCACAGTACATAGGATTGGGACATAGTCTGTTTCTAGGAATAACAGGCTTATTTAAAGGAAAAAACGGAAACAACTGGGGATTCCATAGAGTCTGATAGTACAACAACATGAAAGGTAAATGGAAAGAACTAAAGCTCCACTCCATCTGAACGGGGCTTGGTAGTCTTTTCCTCTCGAAGCATCTTCACAATGCTCTGGAGCTCATCCGCCACCATCTGAATGACATACTGGCTGGTACGGTCCCGGTGCGCTGGCATCTCCTCAAGCTTTGTGTTGACGTACTGAACCAAGGTCTCAAGTCTCACAGTCATCTGCTCCTTGGGCTTCCCTTCGTAGTTTCGGCTGTCCGGATACACGTTCTTCAGTCGGTCTATCAGTCGGTCGTACTTGCCCTGAAGCATGTCGAACTCGCGCCTCAACTCAGCATACACGGAGAAAGCAATAGTGTCGTCCGACCCAGAGGATGACGAGGAATGCGCCCTTTGCTGACAACCAATAAGAGGAGTATTAATAATAATTTACTTAACCTACTCTCTCGCATAATATCTATAACCTACACACAAATCCTATAACCTATTTGGGCTATCCAGGGACTCTAAACCGTAGCTCTGATACCAAAACCTGTCACACCCCCAACTTAAATAGCAAAATAAATATAGCTATTATAATATTTTAAATGAAGATTACACAACCAACTCCAAGATCTTACAGTTTAGGGTTTGGAACAGCCCAACACTACCAACTATTACATCTGATTACAAATACCGAGTCCTCACACAACTATTATTACTTATTCTACCTGCGCTCGAACATAAGCATCAGCATCACAAGTCTTACGGGCAGTCTGCTTGAATCTAACCATAGCTGCTAGCTGTAATATCAGGGTAAAGCAAGAAGTGAGCCAAATGCTCAACAAGTGCTAACTGTATGACACAAAACATAAATTGAAATATACTTTTAAGAATGACAATGGAAAGTCATAACCAAAGGTAACGAGATATAAAAACTATGTGAGATGGCATCATTTTGCTTGCATCAAAACAATTTTAAAATCATGTCTTAATCAAAATCATTTTATGACGCTACGGATTACAGCCGGTGATCAGCCGCGAAGTAATCCCGAACCTCGCTGGGTTCTAAAACATTAATGGGAATCCCTAGGCAACTTTTAAGCCTAATATAAGTGTGGAAAGGACTCGTGTCTCAGTCCAGATCCACCGTTCAAAGAAAATATTTATCCCCCTTTGGGACGGAGAAATCCACATTTTAATCATTTTAAAAAAAACTGATGCCGATTTATGACAAAATCTCTTTTGACTGTAAACATTTTTATCAAGGGATTATAGATCAACTCGAAACACGGGAAACAAGGTACTGAATATCAGAGCCATGATTCACAAAACTATCCTCTATTCAAGTAATTGAATGGTTTTCATATATCAATGATTGGACAAGAGGATTTAGTGAGGCTAATGGATAATATGAAGGGTAATGCCAATTTGGGCTCAAAGCAATGGTTTCTCATCAAGGTTCAAGTGCTGGATCATCAAGAAGGTAAGCTTCATGAATACTAAGGGTGTTAAGGTATGAAGAATGATCTTTAACTCAGGACATATCAGAATTGTCAAGCTTTAGGATAAGAAAGAGGGTATCAATCAATGAGGGTTCATGTTGATAAGTTTCTGACTTGCAGGGTTCAAAGTAAGGTTCTATAGGGATTCAAGTATCAGGATGAGATATCAATACATAGGAAACATCAACATGTTAATCAAGAGGATCAATCAAGTAATATGTCAACTCTTCATTTTATCATGGTATTAAACTATCATGAAAGACTTTTGAACTACTTGCAATACGTACTCGAGGGTTCATGGCATCTCTATGTAACTCAAAGATAAACAAAAGATACGCTTGATTTAAATATATCAAAATGACTCAGGATAATTGCATCGATATATATGAACTGTTTATAGTAAATACGAAGGTCAAGTTGAATCACTTTCCTTGAGATAGGCTGGTCTGGTCTGACTGGTAAGAGCAACTGGAGCTTCACTCGACTTTTATGGCAAGTTTTCCCTCGTCTCGAGATCCTACATAAATAATAATAATCCTCATTATAATATATTCTCACCAACTTAACCTATTTACAACTCGAAATTAAACACGGATGGCACTTAGGCCTATATGCACTTAATTTATATTCTCCTTTAAAATTATAATTGCACACACATAGCCACATATTCACATATCATATATTAACATCAAATAACACCATATATACCATAATGCAACATTAGGCTTGGATGATCTCGACTCACAACTTAAGTCACTTGGTCGCTAAACTAGACAAGGTCTTCTAATTTTGGCTTCCTAACTCGATGTGCCTTTCCTAAATTATCCAAAACCTATTGACCCTCACTTGTGCCTTTTGCTCTACTGACCTTATACTATCTTACAACTATGGTGGTCGACCTAATACTCACTTCTAAGTGTTCTAAAACTATGTGATAAGTGATAGTGCTCACTGGTGCAAATTTCAGAATGACAACTATGGTTTCTTGAGTACATTAGACACTCTTAAACTACAAGTTTTCCTTCAAAACTTTTACACAAGACTCTCCTGACCTAAGGGCATCTCACAAACTTGATGTGGCTCAAGGGTCTGGCTTGGGCCTTCTTGGGCCTAAGCTAAAAGTCCAAGGTTCCCCTGTTTTTTTCTGGGCAGAAAATGCCCTGACTTGAATTAACTTGTGACACATGGTTCTAGCTCATATCCTATGAACTATGGTTGGAAAAACTTCTCTGACATACCCTCTAACTAAGGCCCAATTGGGCCTAATGAGGGCCTACCCATGACATGGTCAAATCTCCCTATTTTTAAGTTGCTACAAAACTGTCCCCTGCTGGACAGATTTTATGATTCTACTTGTGCACCATAACATGAAACTAGTAAACGCCAACTTTTATTGTACGAATACCCTACTATTAGACATCCATAAAAGAGATAGAAGCTGAATAGACATCAATTATGTTAAGACCCTATATGTCTATAGAATTTGACAATATAAAGTTTTAATGAACAAGTTATCTATCGTGATTATGTATGGCAAGTAAGATGGTTAAAATTACCTACGAATCATGCATAACAATTATACATGAACCTATGCTAGCATGGCAAGTTCTAAATCTCTATATCCATTGTCACTTCAATAGAGATTAACACGTTATCTTATATATTAGCTACGCGCATAAGACGAATAAGCACAACCAATACTAGGATATCAATCAATCACCATACACCAAGATATTGAAACAAATTAACTGAAAAAATCCATAAGTAAATCCGTTAGAACCCCACGATAATGATTAGTTCATAACCCAACTCATCGTCACTATTGGTTCTAATGAAAACATGATATAAAACAAGATAGGAGTATTAGGGTTCAAGGACAAATCAAAAACAAGCATCCGAAGTACAACTATAATGAAGAATACAAAAGTCTTCTTCTGCGTAGCCCTCTTGTGCTCTTCTAGGTCTTCCTATTTCTCTCTCTGGTCTCCTTGTTGTTAAAAACGTCTTTTTATCACTATATATAAGCCCCTAGTGGACCTGGACCCTCAAAATCATCAAATTCTACTAAAATCAGGATTCTGGGGCAAAAAGGGAGGGGCGGCCGTGCTCAAATAGGCGCGGGCGCGCTGGTTTTTTGGCAGAAAGGCGGGGTGGCCACGCTGGTTTTGGGGGCGGCCACACCTGACTTCTGGACTTTTCTGTAGTTTCTTCTTTTAATCGTATCTTGAGTTTTGCTTGTTAGAATTACGCGATTCAACTGCCCACGCGAAGCTAAAGAGATTCTTTTAAAATTGATAATGGACTAGGCTTCCAATTCATAGCTCTTTTTAGAATATTTCCTTGAAAAGCTCCTTTCTTCATTTAATTGTTGCCCGAAATGCAATAACACAAAAATATATCAAAAATACCAACAACTTGAGTCCAAAACACCAACTTAAGCTTGTAATGAAGTGTTCCAAGTAGATATAAAATCCACTTATCACACCCCTAAACTTGAATCGATGCTTGTCCTCAAGCATAAATAGACTCAAATCTATAAAACAAACCTAATGCATGAATGCAATTACGTGAATGCAACTAAATGATAATGCAATCGATCCCCTCAGAATAACCACAACCAAATGAATAAGCCAACTCGTCTAAGAATGCAATAACTCAAAATAGAGTCCGAATAAATCTCATAAATTACCTCACAAACCAGAACGTGCATGTGTGGAATGCTTAAAAGAAATACTCTATATACTAGATCAATAACCATAACTTATCTTTCATCAAAACAATCACAAGTTTATAAACAGAATAGACGTTAAATGCATAATGACTATCAACCCTTATTTCTACTAGAGTTATACAAGGATTCACGCTATTATTGAACACATAACAACATGCTTATTTGATCGTGCAATGAGTGAGGTCCCAAAAGACTTATGCAATAATACCCATGTAGCGAGCGTTAGGTTAGCAGATCCCAGACTATCAAAGCCTTAGGTTACTAGGCACAAAGTCCCCTAGAACTTAATAGCTCGAGCATTAAAGAGCTCACTCGTGATCAATTATACATATACTAACACATACTTTTTTTTCTTTTTTTTCTTTTTTTTCAACAATTTTTGAATGAGTGTGTTTCGCTCCATCTCATTCAACCGTAGACTACTCATAAAAATATGAGTCGGCTACTAGCCATTTGACGCCTAGTCTTATTCAAAACAAGCAATGAAATCCTGCTTTTCTCCAGTTTAAAAATCAGTGCTCCTACGTCATTACAAGAATAGCAAAAATTCTAAATATAACCATATGATTAAATCTCAACAAATAAATAAGTATGATTATGATCTAGATCAAAAGCAACCTATAAGACTTGTAAAATTGTTTTTGCTGGGCATGCAAATCAATTCATTAAGACTTAAACATCCTTCTATTCGCCATCACTACACTCAAATTAACTTCAACTTATTAATCAGAAATAGGTCATCCTACGGGATAATGTTATATGCATGCAAATGCAATTACATGAACTCACATAAAAACACAAATAAAAATGCAAACAAATATGACCTATATGAACCATCACGCAAAAATACGAATGACTTAACAACTATACATGCAATATGAATCTATATGAATCTATATGGACACACACAAACGGGGGGATCACCCCCAAACTTAAAATTTCAATGTCCTCATTGAAGGTAATAATAAGGATTTTAGGCATACATAATTAGCGGGGGGATCACCCTCTTCGGGTAGAGGATCAGGTGGCCAATCAACCTCGACATCAGTGTCTCGGAAAACAGTATCGATATCATGTGTCAAATCTTTAGCAAATCGTCGGTGAATGTCGTGCATGGCCTCCATACGCCTAGTCAACCTTCTATACTACGCATCACCAAGACCAAACCTATCAACTGTCTGTGGTACACGCGAGGTACCCTCTGTAAGTACGGGAGGAACCGACCGGTCACCCTTTAGATTATCATAGATATACTTCAACCCCTTGTCTGGAGGTGCGCCTAAGAATGCATAATTCAATTGATTTGGCAGTGGGTTGAGCTCAAGTGTGGGAGCTTCTTCAATAGACGGCTCGAGACGTTCCTGAGAAATTTTCAGCTCTGCTAACCTAAGAGAATCGAATGGCATAACCAACTTCCTCTTCCACGCAGGTGCATTCAAAACCTGCAATTGCTCTTCTCCTTCTTCATCTTCAATAACTGATTGCCCTATGAAGGATCTCTCTAAGGTATCTGACTTTGGGAATTTCTCAAACTCCGAATTCACGATAAAGTCGACCCACTCTACTTTAAAGTAGTTGACCCGCTCTACTTTCAAGCACTGCTCTTTATCGGTGGGTAACTTTATTACCTTGAACACACTAAAAGTGACCTTCTGATCTTGAACCTTCATCGTAAGCTCTCCTTTTTGCACATCGATCATAGTCCGGCATGTAGCCAAGAATGGTCTTCCCAAGATAATGGGAATCTTTTTATCCTCCTCAAAGTCTAGAATGACATTAATCAACAGTGATGGAACGATCAGCCAACTGCAAAGATATGTTCACAGGTTTTGGATCAGGTAGTCCAAGTTTCTTGAAAACTGACAAGGGCATCAGATTGATGCTAGCTCCAAAGTCACACAAACACTTGTCGAATGACAGATTGCCAATGGTGCAAGGTATCGTGAAGCTTCCTGGATCTATAAGCTTAGAAGGTAGTTCCTATTACAGCACAACACTACACTCTTCTGTGAGAGCAACGATTTCCAACTCCTCAAGTTTTAGCTTCTGAGATAGAATACCCTTCACGAACTTAGCATAGCTCGGCATCTGTTCTAGAGCTTCAGCAAAAGGTATGTTGATATGCAGCTTCTTGAAAACTTCCAAAAACTTGGCAAATTGCTTATCGAACTTATGCTTTTGAAGCCTTTTAGGATATGGCGGAGGTGGGTAGACCTGTTTATCCCCTGTATTACTCTCAAGAGGATTTCTTTCAATATCTTTCTTCTTTGGTTCCACCTCGGAATCCTTCTTCACCACTTTTTCAGCTACAATATCATTTTATGGGTTTGGAAAAGGTGCAGACGCACCTGCATTCTTGACAAGTTTTCATGCTCTTCATCTTGCTGAATTTGGGGGCTTGCGACCTTTCCAGATCTCAAGGTGATGGCGGTCACCTGTTTGTTAACTTCCCTCTTGCCTGAATTGGCTTCTATATCACTAGAAAGCGTTCCTAGTAGTTGATATAATAAGGCGTTAGCAATTTTCCCTATCTGGTTCTCCATAGTCTTGATAGAAATAGCCTGGCTTTGGCATATAAGAGCCTGGTTTTTGTAAATAAGCCTCAGCTCCTCCAATTCAGATTTTTCATTCGAAGATTGACCTGCACCATAAGTTTGTTGTTGAAGTTGGATTTGTTATCTTGGTGCAAATTGATGCTGAAAACCAGGAGAATTAAACTGCTTGTTTCCAAATTGCTGGAATGGCTATTGCATCGCATTCTGATTGTTGCTCTAGCTGAAGTTAGGATGATTCCAGTTGTTAGGATGATAAGTGTCTGGAACTGGTTTCTGCGATCTCTGAAAGTTGCTCACAAACTGAGCTGATTCACTAGATATAGCGCATTGCTCCGTTGCATGCGAACTTGCACACGGCTCACAAACACTGGTTATCTAATTAACACCATAGTTAGCCAGAAAATCGATCTTCATAGACAACGCCTTTAGTTGAGCAGTGATAGTCGTAGCTGTATCCACTTCAAAAACTCCTGCTACATTGCCCTGTGGCAATCTCTGGGTTAGAAACTAATATTCATTAGTAGCCATCAGTTCAATTAGACCATAAGATTCCTCAAAGATCTTTGCCCATAATGCTCCACTGGATGCTGCATCAAGCATGGGTCTAGACTGTGTTCCCAAACCGTTATAGAAGTAATTGATGATCATCCAATCAGGCATTCCATGATGATGACATGTCCTAAGCATCTCCTTGTAGCGCTCCCAAGCTTCAGATAGAGATTCTCCCGATTGCTGCGCAAATTGAGTAAGAGCATTCCTCATTGCAGCTGTCTTCGCCATAGAGAAGAATTTAGTAAGAAATTTCTGAGCGAGATCCTCCCAAGTAGTGATAGAACCTGCTGGTAGAGAGTGTAACCAGCACTTAGCTTTATTCCTCAGAGAAAAAGGGAAAAGTCTCAGCTTCACAGCATCTTCAGAAATATTGTTGAACTTGAAGGTGTCACAGATCTCGATAAAATCCCTAATATGCATATTAGGATCTTCCGTTGGAGAACCCCCAAACGGGATTGAATTATGTACTATATGAATCATGCCGGGCTTGATTTCAAAGGTATTAGCTGTGATCGCTGGCCTGATACTGCTAGATTGAATGTCATTGATCTTGGGTTGAGAAAAATCCATCAACACTTTTGTTGGTACTGCTGGTTCTCCCATTGTAATGAGTACCTGAAACACAAACAAGTAAACCGTGAAAGTAAAAGAATCTAAGTCAGTGAACTTTAACAACCACTGATGTCAACATATAAACTAAAATTAATGCTGAGTCCCCGGTAGCGGCGCCAAAAACTTGTTAGGGCAAAAACACGCGCTAAATTACATGCAAGTATACGTATTCGCAAGTAATATAGAATACTTCTAGTTCGTTCCCACGGAGACCCTTTTACTTAACTTAAGATTATGCACCTATACAACAATGGTATGGCTATCGCTCAATGCTAAGACAATAACAAGTTGAGATGTTTATAACTAAGATTAAACTAACATGCATATTAACTAAGAATATAAGTGATTGAATTAACTATATGAGATAAAGATGGGATGCCAACTTCATTAAATACTTCATTCTAAGTCATTGTTCTTAACATTAGCATACAATGGTGATGAGAACTAATCAGATAACACGAAACTAGTAAACGCCAATGTAATATCCGGGATATATCGTGTAATTATTTTTGCTAACAAATAATTATTATATGTGTTTAGTATTTATGATAGTGCAGAAGACATAACGTATATAGTAAATCTGTAAATGATGAACACATAACAACACTTAGCAAATATTCAATTTCATTTCAAAACATTATATGAATTGGGTCTTTATTCATAAGTGGCTCCCACTAGTTTATCTAATTTATGCAACCCCTAAGTGAAAATTAAGCATTCATAATGCTAGTGGGAATATGGATCCTACATTCCATCACACAACCTCGGCTATAGCACGAAACGTCATGTGATGTTCAATAGACAGACAACTCTTGTCATCTTATGTTATTCCCTAATAAAACTTTAGCCTCTTAAATAATTGAGTCACGGCTGTAGCACGACAGACTCAATATTCTAAGTCAAGTCTAAACCAACATTTCGTATAATTGAATCAGTCTCCAACGGCCCACGGCTGCAGCACGTAACGACCTTTAGATTCTAATTCAATGCACACATCTCTATGTAATAGACAAGTATTTATTATTTCGAAATCAAAGCCCTCGGCTGTAGCACGAAACGACAATGATTAAAAAATAAGAACTACTTTCTACCATATTGGAAGGCTTTGACCGACACAAGCCCGTTGTGTCATTGGCCAATTACTACTTGATATTATTTAATTTTAGAGGGATTATATTACGTTATAATCATATTATAAAGAGATTCTTCCTTTTAAATTAAATATTTCAAATTAATAATCGATAATCAGATGATTCCCAGATCGGGGGGAGCATTGTTAAGAGTCGTCACTTAATACCCATTTCTTACAGATAGAAATTTGTTGTTGACATAATCATCCTTTCTCTCAATATTGAAAATTCATATTCAATTACGTGTTTCATAAACACAAGAATCTCATGATTGTATTTATAATATTTATATTAAGGTCATGAAACAATTTCACTATACTAGATGCATGATAAGTTAAGCATATATCACATATATAAGCATGAATAAACGTAAAGGTAGGCATGTTAAATCATGTAGCATATTAGTCTAAGCATTATACATCTCTATGTATCACATGAGGCATTTAAAAGTAATTAAAACAGTTAAAAACAGCTTTAATACAGTACTGTCAGCTATAAACAGTCCGAAACAATTTCAGAAAATACAATATAATATACCATTAGATGCGTCTCGAAAAGACGAATCCAACGGCACCAAGCAGGCCCCAATCTGACCACCCACGCGCCCTCACGCGCCCCGAGAAGCTCAGCCACGCGCCCCCACACGCACACGCACTGTCAGGCGCATGTCTGACAGTCAGCCACACGCCCCCACGCGCACACGCGCTGTCAGGCGCGTGACTGACAGTCAGCCACGCGCCCCCACGCGCACACGCGCCTCACAAGCCCCAAACGCTGAACTGACGTCAGCACAAGCGCTGACCGTTGACCGCACGTGTCCGACACGCGCCGCGCGTGGCCCTGGAGCGCGTGACCCTCACGCGCGCTAGCCAGCCGCGCGGTCCTTCCCCTTTCCTGACTTCAACCGTTTTTTTTAAACAGCCGCCGCCGCCGCCGTACAAAACATTGGAGGCCGTGCCTCCATCAACATCAATACTGTCCTTTAAAAACCAGCAGGATACTAATATACATATATACTAACAGATTACATATATATGTATATTTAATTACGAATTTTAATAAAAACAACTTTAAAAATTCATAATAATTAATCCACACATCAGAAAATTATGAAAAAAATACCAAGACGATCTACAACACTTGTAGAACCCAGATCTACAGTCAAAACAATTCTGAGAAACGATTTCTAATCAATCATAATTAATTCATAATATAACTTGCAAAAATCATAATAAATTCATACAAGATCAGAAAATTCTGAAATTTTTATCACAGATCTATATGCATACAACCTAAGCTCTGATACCATTGTAGGATTTTATACATCACAGAAGCATGGTAAACCAATTTTCTTGATACAAAATCCAAATAAAGGCATACAAATCGTGATTAAATCATATGGGATCGATTTCTAACCTTTAAAAGTGATCCAAGAACGATGAGCGGAGATCCCTAGCAGTTGCTCCTCAAGTGTGAAGTACTCTACCGGTATCCACCAAGAGATCAATGTAATGGAGGAGGAAGGGGTGGGAGAATTAGGGTTTGCTTAACTTTTTTAGGTTGAGGCAAAATTAGGGTTTATAATAGTATATTTATAGGTAAAATTTTCAGCTGAAAATTTTCCCATAAAATATTATTGTTATTAACCCTTTATTCTTATTAACCAATTAACTAATAATTAAAACACCTTTTAATTATTAATCCTTTTTCTAAACACTTTAGAGATAATTCCCTCACTTGATTTAATTTCCAAAAATTAAATTCTGAATTAATAATATTAATAACTTTTTCTTAATTAATTTATAATCAATTAAATTTCATTTAATCAATTATTAAATTTTCCAATTAATTATTTATTACATAAATAAATAATTATCAGCCATTATTAATTAATTCCTCCACCATTAAATCATTCTCTTTTATGGTATGACCCTGTAAGTTGAATATTAAGCCGATAGTAGAAATAAATAATAATAAAACTATTTTATCATTATTTATATAAATTCTCTAATTCATTAAATATGATTAATTAATTAATCATATTTATTCTACATCGTGAGGGATACTTTTCAGCATATCGCGACTATCGGGATAATACGAATTCACTGCTTAGAATACCAAGAACCCATTAAGTGAATAGTTACCGTATAATCAATTCCTTCTACCCTGCAATGTCACGATTAAATACCAGGCATGGAACTTGTATCAAGCCTGTCTTATTTAATCATATGCTTTCCCATTCACTATGCCTAGTTCTAATTAATGTAAATTAGAAACTCCTTTCTAATTTCAATTACTCTGGCCAGAGATTCCTGAACTAGCATAAGTGGATCAGCATTGAACATTCTCTTCCTTCACTGGAAGGGGTAGATCCTTTATTGATCATACACTATCTTCGTGTACAAATTCCTATACCCAATAGAGCCCTTATAATTGTCCCTGGAGACTAAGAGCTAAACCAAAGCATAGTTCAGTGTATACAAGATGACTATGATGACCTCAAGTCTAAGGATACTTGTACAAATATCACTATGTGAACAACTGTTGACACGTGAGTGAACTCCATCAGTTGTTCAGCTGTGTGAGTCATGTTCAGTGAACTTATTATATAATAAGCACCTACATACTAGCTATAGTGTCACCACACAAATGTCTATGAGAACAGACAGCCTTCATAATGAAGCAAACATAGTATGTACCGATCTTTGCGGATTATTAATTAACAGTTAGTAATCCTACGACCAGGAACTATTTAAGTTTAGAGTTATCATCTTTTAGGTCTCATTATTATGATCTCATCACAATCCATAAAAAGCTTTACTCTAAACTGTGGTATATCTTATTTAAACACATAAAATAGATAAAAGCCCACAATAAAAACAAAACAAGTCTTTTATTAATATTAATGAAATCAAAACAGATTACATAAAAGTTATTCCTAAATCCTCATGCATGGTTGGACTTAGGACACATCTCTTTCATAGATATCATACAATCATCACATACCAAGTTATTAAACAATTAACTAAAAAAATCAATAGTAAATCCGCTACGACCCCATGATCACGATTAGCCCATGATAGAACTCATCGTTACCATGGGTTCATATGAAAACATGATAATAACACAACGATATAAACTAATAAAAATACTTAATAAAAACAGAGTACGTCACAAGAGTATTAAGGTTCAAAGAGTAAAGAAAACTAGCATCCACTGTTACAACGAATTAAAAGAATCACAAGATAACGTAAGCTCCCTCTTCTTCATTGTTGCGTGCTAAAACGGTCTTCTTAATATTCTCTCCTTGTTACTTGCTCCTTGCTTGTTACATGTTGTAATGAAAATGTCTCCCAAGATTATTATATAAGAGTCCACAAGAAACAGCAGTTGTAGAAGCCCAATAGAACTCAAATTAGAAAATCCAGAATCTGAAAATCCGACCCCAGGCGGCCGCCTCCAATCCCACATGGGTGCCTGCTCTCCAGCGGTCGGCTGCACACTCCAGGCGGGCGCCTGCACACCTTCTGGAAAATTCCACTTCTTGCTTCTGATTTTGCTGATTTCTTCGCACAACTCCCCGCAACTGGTTACAAGTACTTCCCTAGGCTTATTATGATGAAATCTCCCTAATTATGCAAGTTATATCCTGAAATGCAAAAACACTAGAAAAATGCATCAAATACACAAAATACTTGATTTTAAGACACCAATTCAAGCCATTACAAGATGTTCTAAGTGGTATAAAATGCCACTTATCACACCCCCAAACTTAAATCGATGCTTGTCCTCAAGCGTCACAGACTCAAAAACAAAATAAAAACATGCATGAATACAAACTACATGAATGCAGCGATCCCCATCGCGATGACTAAACCAACCAACACATGACATCTCAACAAATGCAATTAGGCGTCTAAAGATCAACCAAATCACGCTAGCTAACATATAACTAGAAACGTGGTGTATGCGAATGCTTAACAGATATGCTTCGAAACTAGATCAATTATCATAACTCAATCATCCTCAAGGCAATCACAAGATTATACGAAGAATATATTCTAGACACAAAATGACTTATAACACTTCAAGATCACTGGAGCTTATTACGGAATCACGTTTTTATTCAACACAATAAAAAAATGCTTATTTGATCGTGCAATGAGTGAGGTCCATAAAAGACTTATGCAATGGTACCCATTTAGGGAGTGTTAGATTAGCGGATCCCAGACTATAAAAGCCTTAGGTCACTAGGCACAAAGTCCCCTAAGAACTTAATAACTCGAATACCAAAGAGCTCACTCGTGATCAATTATGCATTAAACCATAGTTTTTTCTTTTTTTTCCACTTTTTTTTCTCTTTTTTTATAAATTTCTGAGCAAGTGCGTTTCGCTCCATCTTGCTCAACCCTAGACTACTCGCATACAATACGAGCTGACTACTAGCTATTTGACGCCTAGCCATAACTAGCAATGAATTCCAATTTTTACTCCAATTTTATCTTTTCATGCCTTTTATCATTAAGAACCAATCATATATTCTATGTATAAGCAATAGATTAACCTCAAAAACCATCAAACCATGACAACAGTCTAGTCCTTAAGCATACTTTAAGACTTAGTGAAATTACAAGTGTTTCTAGCATGCATGCCAACCTAACAAGATTCAACATCACACTAACGCTATCACTACACTCGCATCAATATCACATATCAATCGGCAAAGCAACACAAAGGGATCATGGTATATGCATGAGCTATATAAAATGATAAAACTAAAAAAAACTATATGACAAACTATGCAACTATATGAACTAACTATCATGAATATGCAACTACATGACACACACAGAAATATGTTCCTTAACTACCACCCCCAAACTTAAAATCTTCACTGTCCCCAGTGAAGGTAATAGAAAGGAACACAGGGTATACCTATTCAGAGAAATTGATAAGTGGCATTTTATACCACTTAGAACGTCTTATATGGCTTGAATTGATGTCTTAAAATCAAGTATTTTGTGTATTTGATGCGTTTTGCTAGTGTTTTTGCATTTCAGGGTATAACTTGCGTATGTAGGAAGAATTCATCAAAATAAGCCTAGGGAAGTACTTGGAATCGGTTGCGTGAAGTTATACGAAGAAATCAGAAAAATTAGGTCCAGAATGAAGAATTTTCTAGAAGTGTCCCAAGCGCCCGCCTGGGATCTGGGGCAGCCGCTTGGAAGCTGAGGCGCCCTCTGGGAAGCTGGGGCGGCCGCCTGGGGTCGAGATTTTTAATTCTGCTTTTTATAATTTGTGTTCTACTGGACTTCTGAGACGGCTGATTCTTATGGACTTCAATATAAGTAATCTTCAGAGACGTTGCACATTAAAAAAAGTAACAAGCAAGGAGAAAGGAGAGAAGATTAAGAAGACTGTTTTAGCACACCGCAACGAAGAAGAGGAAGCATACGATTTCTTGTGATTCTTTTATTCATTGTAACAGTGGATGCTAGTTTTCTTTACTTTGAACCTATTTACTCTTGTGACGTACTCTGGTTTTAATAAGTATTTTATTAGTTTATATTGTCATGTTATTATCATGTTTTCATATGAACCCATGGTAACAATGAGTTCTATCATGGGCTAATCATGATCATGGGGTCATAGCGGATTTACTATGGGTTTCTCTAGATAATTGTTTAATACCTTGGTATATGATGATTGTATGATATCTAGCATAGGTTGTGCTTATTCGTCTTATGTGCGTCGCAAACATATAAGATAGCTTGTTAATCTCTTGTGAAGCGACAGTGAATCTTGAGATTTAGAACTTACCATGCTAGCATAGGTTCATGTATGTGTATGCATGATTAGTGGGTAACTCTAACTGTTTTACTTGCCCTGTATAATCATAATGAATAACTTGTGCTTAAATCGCTGTGTTGTCAAATTCTGTAGACATATAGGGTTTCAACATAATTGATGCCTATTCAACTTCTATCTTAATTATGGATGTTTGGTAGAATGGTACTTGTACAATGAAAGTTGGCTTTTATCAGTTTCGTGTTATTTGATTAATATCATCACTGTTACATGCTAAGGGTAATAATAATGACTATTGAAGGAAGTAGTAATGAAGTTATGATCTCATGTGTATTTAATATTGTTAATTCAAGTAATAATTTAAGTGTTTTATTCTCGTAGTTAATTGTAGTTAATAATTAGTTAATCAACCTTAAGTGTTATTGTCTTGACATTGAGAAGTAATCATACATTGGTGAGTGAGTGTTAATTGAACATAATTAGTCAGAGTCTCTGTGGGAATGAACTAGAAATCATTCTATATTACTTGCGAATGCGTATACTTGCGTGAATTATTAGCGCATGCTTTGTGCCTAACAGAAATCATCATCATCACCCTCAGAGGGTGGAGTGTCAGGAGGCAGATAAGCAGAGTCCTCACCAAAAACAGGCCACTGGATGTCAGCTCCAATGCCTCTAAAAGCAGTCCCAAGCGCTAGGGTGAGATCCTGCGCAAACCTACTCTACGACTCATACATCGCATCCATCCTCCTCGAAATCCTCCTGTACTGGACATCAACCATACCCGAACCATCTTCTCCCTGGCCTCTGGAAGAACCTGCCTCCCCCTGAGCCTGACTGGGCTTAGCCATCGTAGCACCAGGTGCTGGACGTCCTCCTGGGAGATGATATACCAAACCATGCTCCTCAGGCTCTCCACCCGTCCACTCCTGCATCGCATTCAGCGTCGATGAATCAATAGGAGCGACCGACATCTGCAGCTGCTCATAAGAAGGCCAGTGGACTCTAGATATGACTGAGGAGACAGATTTCGTTCTTGATATTTCAGAAAAGATAGATTTTGAAGATTTAGATAAAGAGAGTGAGCAGAAATAACCGGTAATCATGGGTGATCATATAGTTCCAGTAGATCCAGCTCTTATGGACTTTTCTTGGCCTAAAATTGATGACATTCAGTCAAGCATCCTTCATCCGGTAAAAAGGTGAACTTACTATGAGGGTGCAAGATCAGGATATGACGTTTAATGTATTCAATGCGATGAAATTTCCTACAGAAGATGAGGAGTGCTTCAAGGTGGATTTGATTGATTCTGCGGTAACTTCAGAACTTGATCATGTGCTAAGGTCTGATGCCTTAGAAAAAGCCTTAGTGGGGGAATTTGACAGTGAAGATGAGGAAGGAAATGAGCAACTACAATATCTAAATGCTTCTTCTTGGAGGCGAAAGTTAGATATGCCATTCGAATCTCTTGGTACAACTGATCTCAAGAATGCTGAGGGAAAGCTCAAACCATCTATTGAGGAAGCACCTACTTTGGAGCTTGAACCATTGCCTGAACACTTGAGGTATGCTTTTTTAGGTGATGCATCTACTTTGCATGTTATTATTGCATCTAATCTTTCAGGTAGTGTTGAGGACAAGTTCTTGAGGATCTTGAGAGAATTCAAATCGGCCATCGGATGGACTATAGCAGATATAAAAGGGATCAGCCCTTCGTACTGTATGCATAAAATTCTGCTAGAAGAAGGTAGTAAGCCGATTGTTGAGCAACATCGAAGACTTAATCCTATCATGAAAGAAGTGGTGAAGAAAGAAATTCTAAAGTGGCTGGATGCAGGAATCATATATCCTATTTCTGACAGTTCCTGGGTGAGCCCCGTGCAATGTGTACCTAAGAAATGAGGTATAAATATGGTAGCAAATGAGAAGAACGAGCTCATCCCAACTCGAACAGTCACAGAATGGAGGGTATGCATGGACTAAAGAAAGTTGAACAAAGCCACAAGGAAGGATCACTTCCCTCTTCTATTTATTGATCAGATGCTTGATAGGCTGGTTGGTCATGAGTATTATTGTCTTCTGGACGGCTATTCGGGTTATAATCATATTTGCATTATACCAGAAGATCAAGAAAAAACTACTTTCACTTCTCCATTTGGTATGTTTGCTTTTCGCAGAGTTTCATTTGGCTTATGTGGTGCACCTGCAACTTTTCATAGATGCATGATTGGTTATATTCTCTGATACGATTGGAAATAATGTTGAAGTGTTCATGGATGACTTCTCCGTCTTTGGACATTCGTTTGATGAATGTTTGAATAATCTTCGTTCGGTGCTCAAAAGGTGTATGGAAATTAATTTGGTGATCAATTGGGAAAAATGTCACTTTATGGTGCAACAAGGCATCATTCTTGGGCATAATGTCTCTAGAAAAGGCCTTGAGGTGGATAAAGCCAATGTGGGAGTCATTGAAAATCTTCCGCCACCTATTTCTGTGAAAGGAATCCGTAGTTTTCTTGGTCATGCGGGTTTTTATCGGCATTTCATCAAGGACTTCTCTAAGATATCTAAGCCGTTGTGCAACTTGCTCGAGAAAGATGTGCCTTTCAAATTTGATGATGAATGCTTGGAGGCATTCGAGACTCTCAAGAAGAGTTTAATAACTGCACCAGTTATTACGGTACCTGATTGGACAGAACCTTTTGAGATGATGTGCGATGCGAGTGATTATGCAGTGGGAGCAGTTCTTGGGCAGCGCAAGAATAATCTTTTTCATGTGGTCTACTATGCTATTAAGATGCTTAATGGAGCTCAAATGAACTACACCACTACTGAGAAGGAGCTCTTGGCTATAGTCTTTGGTTTCGAAAAATTTCGATCTTATCTTCTTGGGACAAAGGTGACAGTATTCACTGATCACGCTGCCATTCGCTATCTGGTCTCAAAGAAGGATTCGAAGCCTAGACTTATTCGTTGGGTGCTCTTGCTACAAGAATTTGAGTTAGAGATTAAGGATCGAAAAGGTACTGAGAATCAAGTAGTTGACCATCTCTCTAGATTGGAGAATCCCGATTCTACTTCACATGATAAGATATTGATCAATGAATCTTTTCCGGATGAGCAGTTGTTCATAGTTTAGGAGGAAGAACCATGGTTCGCAGGCATTGTGAACTATCTGGTTAGCAATATAATGCTTCCTAATATGAATGCGGCTCAAAAGAAGAAGTTCCTGCATGAGGTGAAGTGGTACATGTGGGATGAACCATATTTGTTTAGACATGGAGCTGACCAGATCATCAGGAGATGTATCCCATTCTGTGAGACGAAGGGGATATTACGAGACTGCCATTCCACAATTTGTGGTGGATATTATGGTGGTGAAAGGACAACAGCTCGTATTTTGCAAGCAGGTTTTTTCTGGCCTATGTTGTTTAAGGATGTACATCAGTTCGTTTTAAGGTGTGATCTTTTCCAAAGAGTTGGGAATCTTACTAGAAAGGATGAGATGCCTTTAAATGTGATGCTTGAAGTTGAGGTCTTCGATGTTTGGGGAATCAATTTCATGCGACCATTTATCTCATCCTGCAATAATCAGTACATCTTGTTGGTAGTCGATTATGTCTCAAAATGGGTAGAAGTCAAGGCTCTACCGACGAATGATGTAAAGGTAGTGTTGAGTTTTCTCCATAAGCAGATATTCACAAGGTTTGGAACGCCATGAGTAATCATAAGTGATAAAGGGGTCATATTTTTGCAATCGTAAGTTCAATCTATGATGCAACGCTATAATATGAATCATCGTATTGCTACTGCCTATCATCCACAAACTAATGGTCAAACTGAAGTGTCTAATAGAGAGATCAAGCGCATTCTAGAGAAAGTTGTTTGTCCGTCAAGGAAAGATTGGTCTTTAAAGCTCGATGAAGCTGTTTGGGCCTATAGAACAGCATACAAGACTCAACTTGGGTTGCCCCCATTTCAACTTGTCTATGGTAAGGGATGTCATTTACCTGCGGAGCTTGAGCATAAGGCTTATTGGGCATTGAAAAAGTTGAACCTTGATCTAGATGCAGCTGGGAAGAAGCGAATGCTTTAGTTAAATGAACTTGATGAATTTCGACTGCAAGCATATGAGAACAACAAAATGTACAAGGAAAAAGTAAAAAGGTGGCACGACAGGAAGCTATCTCCTAAGTCATTCGTGCCGGGGCAACAAGTTCTTTTATTCAACTCTCGTCTCCGACTTTTTTCTGGAAAGTTGAAATCAAGGTGGTCTGGACCTTTTATCGTCAAAACTGTGTTTCCACATGGAGCGGTGGAGATTTTTGAGAATGATCCGGGCCAAACATTCAAGGTTAATGGTCAGAGATTGAAGCACTATTATGGGGACACGGCAAACCGGGAAGTGGTTAGTGCCGTTTTATTATCAACTTGATCGAAGTACTCTATGTCAAGCTAATGACGTAAAATAAGCGCTTCTTGGGAGGCAACCCAAGATTTGAGACTATAGGAACCTTTAGAAGTTAGTGCTCTATCCAAAAAAAAACCCAAAAAAAATTAGAAAAAACAAAGTTAGAAAATTATTTTTCCAGAAACCTCCCAGGCGCCCGGCTGGAATCTGGGGTGGCCGCTTGGGAGCTGGGGCGCCCGCTTGGAACCCTGGGGCGGCCGCTTGGAACCCGACTGCCAGAAATTTTTTCCTGCCTTATATATAAAAAAAATAGAAAAACACAAAAAATAAAAACCCACAGCCATAACCCATTAACCCATGATTTTTCTCCCACTAACCCCACTCCTAATCAATTTCTAAACCTAAATCCTACCCTATATATACACACAACCCCTCCATATACACTCCCATATACTTTCAACTTAAAAACTCTCTCCTACACACAAAACACAAATCTCAAACACTTATTCTCAATTTCAATGGCCCCTAAGAGATCTCGAACTATTGATAGCAGCATCACCGTTCTTACTGCTGATTCTTCGAGGGATACTGCTGCGAGGCCCCGTTTGGTGGACAGGGCTGCTGAGGAGGAGTATGCTTGGCTTATGACTAAGCCGATTCTGAAGGAGAGGGGATTTTTACCATCGGGGAGGGATGGTGAGTTATTGCCGATGATTGCAGAGATGGGGTGGATTACCTTTTGTGAGTCTCCTGAGGCAGTTCCGATGAGTATGGTTCGTGAGTTTTATGCGAATGCCAAGGCCGACAAGAATGGGTACACGGTTGTTCATGGGCTTACGGTTGATTACCAGGCCGAGACAATTGGCCGTGTTATTGGGCAGTGTTAGAGGAAGCCCCAGGAGGAGAATTGGAATGAGAAGACCCCCGATGATTTTGATTCGGATTTGATTATTGCTACTCTATATCAGCCGGGCACGGTGTGGAAGTTTAAGATGGGATCTAACGAGTATCATTCTTTTCCGGCTGTTGCAATGAACAGCTATGCCCGTGCATGGAATGTCTTTATTTGTGCTAATATTTTGCCTTCTTCGCATGCACATAAGGTTAGAGTTGAGAGAGCCAGGTCGTTGTGGGGGATCTTGAATGAAAAGTATTATGTGGACCTTGGTGAGTTCATCTACCAAGGGATTTTGAAGTTTTTGAGGGGGAGGTCGCATATCAACATCCTTTATGCCTCTATCGTCACGAAGTTGTGCAAGGCAATTGGAGTCCACTGGCCTTCTTATGAGCAGCTGCAGATGCCTGCCGCTCCTATTGATTCATTAACACTAAATGCGATGTAGGAGTGTACGGGTGGAGAGCCCGATGAGCATGGTTTGGGATATCGTCTTCCAGGAGGACGTCCAACAGCTGGTGCTAGGATGGCTAGGCCCAGTCAGGCTCGTGATGAGGCAGGTTCTTCTAGAGCCCAGGGAGGTGATGGTTCAGAGATGGCTGATGTCCAGTACAGGAGGCTTTCCAGGAGGATTGATGCGATATATGAGTCGCAGAGTAGGTTTGCGCAGGAGCTCACCCTAGCACTTGTGACTGCTTTCAGAGGCCTTGGAGCTGACATCCAGTGACCAGTTTTTGGTGAGGACTCTGCTTATTCGCCTCCTGACACTCCACCCTCTGAGGGTGATGATGATGATGATTCTTCTGAGTAGGTATACCTTGTGTTCCTTTCTATTACCTTCAATAGGGACAGTGAAGATTTTAAGTTTGGGGATGGTAGTTAAGGAACATATTTGTGTGTGTGTCATGTAGTTGCATATTCATGATAGTTTAGTTCATATAGTTGCATATTTTTCATATAGTTTTTTTTATTTTTTAATTTTACAGCTTTATTTATCATGTCATTTAGCTCATGCATATACCATGATCCCTTTTGCGTTGCTTTACCGATTGATTTGTGATATTGATGCGAGTATAGTGATAGCGTTAGAGTGATGTTGAATCTTGTAGGTTGACATGCATGCTAGAAACACTTGTAATTTCACTAAGTCTTAGAGTATGCTTAAGGACTAGATTGTTGTCATGATTTGATGGTTTTTGAGGTTAATCTATTGATTATGCTTAAAATTTATGATAGGCTCTTAAGGATAAAAGGCATGAAAAGATAAAATTGGAGTAAAAAATTGGAATTCATTGCTATTTGTGGCTAGGTGTCAATTGGCTAGTAGCCGGCTCGTATTTTATGCGAGTAGTCTAGGGTTGAGCAAGATGGAGCGAAACGCACTTGCTAAGAAATTTGAAAAAAAAAGAAAAAAAAAGGAAAAAAAAGAAGAAAAAAAGAAAAATATGGTTTAATGCATAATTGATCACGAGTGAGCTCTTTGGTATTCGAGTTATTAAGTTCTTAGGGGACTTTGTGTCTAGTGACCTAAGGCTTTTATAGTCTGGGATCCGCTAACCTAACGCTCGTTAAATGGATGATATTGCATATGTCTTTTATGGACCTCACTCATTGCACGATCAAATAAGCATTTGTTTATTGTGTTAAATAAAAACATGATTCCGTAATAAGCTCCAGTGATCTTGAAGTGTTATAAGTCATTTTATGTCTAGAATTTATTATTCGTATAATCATGTGATTGTCTTGAGGATAATTGAGTTATGATAATTGATCTAGTTTCGAAGCATATCTGTTAAGCATTTGCACACACCATGTTTCTAGTTGTATGTTAGATTGCGTGATTTGATTGATCTTTAGTCGCCTAATTGCATTTGTTGAGATGTTATGTGTTGGTTGGTTTAGTCATTGCGAGGGGGATCGTTGCATTTCATGTAGTTTGCATTCATGCATATGTTTATTTTGTTTTTGAGTTTGTGACGCTTGAGAACAAGCATCGATTTAAGTTTGGGGGTGTGATAAGTGGCATTTTATACCACTTAGAGCTTCTTATATGGCTTGAATTGATGTCTTGAAATCAAGTATTTTGTGTATTTGATGCATTTTGCTAGTGTTTTTGCATTTCAGGGTATAACTTGCGTATGTAGGAAGAATTCATCAAAATAAGCCTAGGGAAGTACTTGAAATCGGTTGCGTGAAGTTATGCGAAGAAATCAGAAAAATAAGGTCCAGAATGAAGAATTTTCCAGAAGTGTCCCAAGCGCCCTCCTGGGATCTAGGGCGGCCGCTTGGAAGCTGAGGCGCCCGCCTGGGAAGCTGGGGCGGCCGCCTAGGGTCGAGATTTTTAATTCTGCTTTTTATAATTCGTGTTCTACTGGACTTCTCAGATGGCTGATTCTTGTGGACTTCTATATAAGTAATCTTCAGAGACGTTTCATGATAAAAAAAGTAACAAGCAAGGAGCAAGGAGAGAAGATTAAGAAGACCGTTTTAGCACACCGTAACGAAGAAGAGGAAGCATATGATTTCTTGTGATTCTTTTATTCATTATAACAGTGAATGCTAGTTCTCTTTACTTTGAACCTATTTACTCTTGTGACGTACTCTGGTTTTAATAAGTATTTTATTAGTTTATATTGTCATGTTATTATCATGTTTTCATATGAACCCATGGTGATGATGAGTTCTATCACGGGCTAATCGTGATCATGGGGTCATAGCGGATTTACTATGGGTTTCTCTAGTTAATTGTTTAATACCTTGGTGTGTGATGATTGTATGATATCTAGCATAGGTTGTGCTTATTCGTCTTATGTGCGTCGCGAACATATAATATAGCTTGTTAATCTCTTGTGAAGCGATAGTGAATCTTGAGATGTAGAACTTGCCATGCTAGCATAGGTTCTTAATTGTGGATGTTTGGTAGAATGGTACTTGTACAACGAAAGTTGGCTTTTATCAGTTTCGTGTTGTTCGATTAATATCATCACCGTTACATGCTAAGGGCAATAATAATGACTATTAAAGGAAGTAGTAATGAATTTATGATCTCATGTGTGTTTAATATTGTTAATTCAAGAAATAATTTAAGTGTTTTATTCTCATTGTTAATTGTAGTTAATAATTAGTTAATCAACCTTAAGTGTTATTGTCTTGACATTGAAAAGTAATCATACATTGGTGAGTGAGTGTTAATTAAAAATAATTAGTCAGAGTCTCTGTGGGAACGAACTAGAAATCATTCTATATTACTTACGAATGCGTATACTTGCGTGAATTGTTAGCGCATGCTTTGTGCCTAACACAAATCATCATCATCATCACCCTTAGAGGGTGGAGTGTAAGGAGGCGGATAAGCAGAGTCCTCACCAAAACTGGCCACTGGATGTCAGCTCTAAGGCCTCTAAAAGCAGTCCCAAGCGCTAGGGCGAGCTCCTGTACAAACCTACTCTGCGACTCATACATCGCATCCATCCTCCTCGAAAGCCTCCTGTACTGGACATCAGCCATACCCGAACCATCTCCTCTCTGGCCTCTGGAAGAACCTGCCTCCCCCTGAGCCTTACTAGGCCTAGCCATCGTAGCACCAGCTGCTGGACGTCCTCCTGGGAGATGATATCCTAAACCATGCTCCTCGGGCTCTCCACCCGTCCTCGGGCTCTCCATCATAGCACCAGATGCATTCAGCGTCGATGAATCAATAGGAGCGGCCGACATCTGCAGCTGCTCATAAGAAGGCCAGTGGACTCCAACTGCCTTGCACAGCTTCATGACAATAGAGGCATACTGGAAGTTGAATGCGACTTCACCCTCAAAAACTTCAAAATCCCTTGGTAGATGAACCCACCAAGGTCCACATAATACTCCTCATTCAAAATCCCCCACAACAACCTGGCTCTCTCAACTGTAACCTCATGTGCTTGCGAAGAAGGCAAAATATTAGCACAAATAAAGGCATTCCATGCATGGGCATACCTGTTCATCGCAACAGTCGGGAAAGAATGATACTCGTTGGATCCCGTCTTAAACTTTCACACCGTGCCCAGCTGACAGAGAGTAGCAATAATCAAATCTGAGTCAAAATCCTCAAGGGTCTTCTCATTCCAATTCTCCTCTCGGGGCTTCCTTTGTCGCTACCCAATAACACGGCGAATCGCCGCAGGCTGATAATCAACACATACACAATATATAAACCTGTATAAAACATATTATATGCAATGACCCTTCTTTACATAACCACGGATCGCAACAGGTTAAAGTATGAAAACAAGCCACAACCTTAACTTTTATTACATCGTACCAAATCCTGACTAATTTAACTTACAACTGATAATAAATATTTTTCTTACAATCTTACTATCTCACTACCGCAATAAGCTCCTGCTAGCTCGATCAAACTCAATCTGGAATCCTAACTCGTACATTGAACTGGGAAACCTCGCTATCAACCGTATCCCTCTTAGCTGTAGAATACATAAAAAGATTCGCAAGAGTGAGCTAACTAGCTCAGCAAGTCACAACGACAATAATTAGGGTTAATCAATGATTAAACAAGATGATTCAGAGGAATCAAGTTTATTGCTAGACAATCATTAAAATTGGATATTCATTTTAAGTTTTAAAACCAAGGTTAGGCAGCTGATCAGTCACGCACTAACCCCGAGCAAAGCACACATCACCGCTCTAACTACTGGATCCAAGGCACACATTGGCCTAAGTTGACCATAGATATGGTCTGACCACGAATCTGGTCCACATATATAAAAAAAACTATCCAATTCTAAAGCAGTTCAATATGATAGACAATATAATTCGATAAACAAGATCATAATCAATGATGGTTAAACACTTGAATAATAACGTAAAGAAACTCATGGATATCTCAAGGGTATATCAAGGTATGTATAAGAAACGGTTTCCAGCTTGTAAAGGATCAGGTATTCGACCAATAATGATTTTTCAAGGTATAGTTCTTTGATGTTATAAAAAAAATGGTTGGAGTATAAAAGTTTCTGGTTTTCAAACAATTTTGTTTCAGTGTTTGGTGTTTGGTAGTTATACATTTGGGGAGTAGTATCATATTTGTGTGATTTGGTATCTGAAAATCAACAAAGGATGGTTTACAAAGAATAAGGCTTACGGCTCAAGATCAAGAAAAATCAGGGTTCAAGGTTAAATAGTTTAAAACACTTGCAATATAAAACATGAGTTATTTTAAATAACAACGACGTGTTATGAAACAGTTCGAAAATATTTGCGATATATCTTGAAGAAAAGTTTAGAAGTACTTGCCTTACAAGGCTTTATAACTATTACTGATAAACTCTGAGCCGACTCTGTCGCTCAGGCTTTAACGTCCAACCACTAGATCACATTGGATTCGACTTCAACATTCAAGTCTTTTTGTTGAAACTCTACTGAGCTCGTCGACTAACTACTAGGTTATCTTTAGTCCATCGTCCACTTTCAGGTTCCCGACTATAACCTATAGAGTCGAAATACCCTACGTTTGACGTCTAGGTATGCTTGACATATCCTCGATACTAATTCTTGCCCAACGATATTCAAGCCCGACTCGTAATTATGAATATTATAATAACACACGCAACAAATAGGGTTCACAATCTCGAAGATCGGTTCGGTGTTCATTTTCGGAAAATGTATATATATATATACTCTTCATTTTACGAAATCAGGGTTATCGGTTTGGAAAAATATTTCATTACATCGTACAACCAAGTTTCGTATATAAAACGTACACATATACATATAGTCACTCGGCGTCCCGATAATCATTGGATACGTTCCCGTATTTACATAATTCAGTTTCTCAGAAATCGGGCAGTGTTTCCTTTGTTTATTAAACTACCCGTCGAAACACCAATCGACGCCAAATCTCAAACACAACAACTTCAATGACAACCCAATCACAATCCCAATCACCGATATTATTCAATTATTACTAATATTCACATTTTATATTTTTTTTATTCGTATTAGGACTCAGAATTGGATCATCACTGTCCACCGTTCACTCGTATAAAGTAATCGCGAACGGCGGTAAAAATTCACGGGTGCCCGTAATAATCAGGATTCCAATGCGAATCTTCACCAATTATTATATAATTCATTCTCGCACGAATTAACTATTTTATTTCACAAAAATCCAGTCAAATAATTTCCTGTAAGAATAGTAATAATAATAAAAAAAACAATTCAGAATTAATTAAACCGAATAACAGACGACAGCAACTAGCACAGAACACCCTGCACGCTCCTCACACGCCACCGAAACTCACCGGAAAATGGTGAGGGCGGCGGCAGGCACCATAACAAACACAATACACACAAGAATCATCTATATGGTTATATATATACACAGCAAATCAAAGGCCAGGCCGGGTAATCACCGAAAATAGACTGGAAAATCGAGGATTCAAGGCGGCAACCGCGGCTAACCGGAGGACAGACCGGAAGAAACCAGGCGGCGGCGTATTATCTGAGTACAGAGGCTACAGGAATGGGAAAGAGAAGCAAGGAATATGACAGAGAGAGATTGAGAGATTGCAAGGGGATGAGAGATTGATGCTTTAGTCTAGGTCGGCAAAACAAAAAAACTCGGTTTCCAATTTACTCTGTTATCACAATAAGCCACGTGTCCTAATATTGGACACGTATCCTTTTAGTTTATAACTGGAAATCCTACCACTTTCACCAAATTTAAAGATTTAACGAAAAAGATTTTACGGGTAAACATACCCTTAAAATTTACCAAAAAAATAGTTTTAAAATTTCCGGGATAATTCAAAACGAGTATAATAAAATTTTCGTAATTTTAAAATAATTTTTGAAACAAAATTTATACCCGTTTTTAATGAATAAACGAAACAACGCGCAGGTGATATTAATCTCAAAAATTCCCAAAATAATTTTAAAAAATCTCGGAATATTCCAAACTTAGATAAATATGAGTTTCATAATTTTTGAAGAATTCTGGAATTAAATACAGATTTTACAATTAAATGTAATCAGAAAATCATACAGGGTTAAAATATTGATTTCTAAATTTTGTAAAATTCCAAAAATAATTATTGAAATTATAAAATTATAAAACTAATTTTAGAGACAATCCAAATATTTACGGATTTAAAACTGTAATAAAATCACCTGTTAAGATAAAATAGAACAATATAACTCCATTTTTAACTACACATTCCAATCCTTTACACCAATAAATCATAGACAGTTAGTATATATCAACATACTGCTGCCAAAACCAAGAAACATATTTTATTTAATTAATACTTCCACAATTATATATTTAAATAATTCAAAAACACACGAGTCATTATATCCTCCCCCCTTAAAAAGATTCTGTCCTCAGAATGTGGTCTAACTAAATAAGTGAGGATATTTGTCAAACATATCTGACTCTAGTTTCCAAGTAGACTCTTTTACTCGAGGATTTCAAACGTACTTACTATAGATATATACTCATTTCCAATGACTCGCCTTTAACAATCAAGAATTTGGATCAATCACAATATGCAAAACAAACTTGGACAAGAGCCCATTGGCTCCTGATCAATTACTTGATTCAAATCAGATACTTATCGCCTTAACATTGACACGCATAATACATTATATGTACATACTGTTATGACGGTAACATCAACTCATGAACAACTTTATCTATATTTATCAATACCTCGAATGGTTCACTAGTTTTAGGACTTAACATATCCCTTCTACTCAGACTTATCCAGTCTCTTTCAAGATGAAACTTGTAATAGCACTACTGGTTCTATTTCCATACTCATAATCTCTCTCGATACAATTTCTCCTTCTTTCTTTGTCTATTCTGAGTTACTTCAATCAATATCACTACACCCTTGGTGTGCTAAATTAACTTAGGAATTGACGACTTCCTTTCTCCCACTTTATCTCATTAAGTGGGGACCTACACTTACGTCCACATAAAGCTTGATAAAGTGGCATTCTAAAGCTGACATTGATGATAAATGATCATCCCAGTTTTCCTTAAAATTTAACCTCTCAACATACTTTATATTTCCTGAATCACTTCGTCACTCTAACCCTTTGTTTAAGGATGATAGGCGGTGCTTATTTTCAACTTAGTATCCAAACATTTAAACATCTTTTATTCTTTTCCATCAGTTAAGGCTGAAAAGTAATCTCATATATTCACTTCTTATCACCTTTAGGTATTTAAACTTCATATTCCACTCTTTTCAATTCTTTTATTAATTCCTCAGGGGTCTTAATTACAGCCAATCATTTCTTTTTGCACAAGGCATCTGTTACCCTACGGCTTTGTTTAGGTAGTTGTTAACGGATTAATCAGAATCTTTTGTTAACTTCGGTCAAAATTTCATACTTGAAAACTCAACGTATAGTTGTTTTCCTTCTAATCCTTGGAAAAAAAATCTTTGGGCATCATACACAAACTTTCTTATTCTTTGAATAGTTGAGGATGTTATCAATAAATACAATTTGCTTATCCAAGTACTTCTTATACACCATGCTCCTTAATTCCTTATAGACAACTGATACACTTATTATTTCACATAATATTACCAGAGCTTGCAATGCTCATAACTCATTTTAATCATAATCTCTGATATGTCCTCAGGTCGGATCTTAAGTTAATCCTCGAGACATAACACACTTCTTGAATTAAGTCTCATAAGTAATCAATTCTTTATAGGGTCTCACTTCTTCTTATTCGTTGTTTTGTTAAACTCTCGATAATCAGTACATACTCTCATAATTTTATTCATTTTTCCCCCTTAACATTACTGGTACACTTCACAATTTGTTTCTTGTAAAACCACTCCTTAGTCTGCCTTGTCCACTAGGCTTTCAATACCTCACTTTAATTCTTTGACGTGTCCAACACTTTCTAATCCATCTTAAAATATCCTTCTTATACCTGGTTATCACTATTTTTCTTTAAATTTCTGTATATCTTGACATTTCTTCAATAAATTAAATACTTTATATTGTGAATTCCATGTGGGATCTCATTTCTTAATCCTTCTACTTGTAGCATCCAAGTGCTGGAAGAAAACCTGGGGATATCGTGATCATTCTCCTGGTGCATAAATTTCCTCTTACTAACTGCTAACATCATGATCCATTATCTCCTCGTGACATCTCCTTATCTTTCCCTTAACAACTTCGACTGAAAGGTCATACTATCCATCCTTGCACCTTTTGGATTATAAACTCTGATTTCCAATTCCAACTTCTAAATTTCCATAGATAATTCTTCTGGTACAGTTTCTATGTGCGTTCTCTCCTTTTTGCTTATCGCCTGCCTCTACATTTGCTTTTCCTCGTGAATACCTACTTCAAACTCTTATGGTCCGTATAGATCTTACACCTTTCTCCATACATTTCATGTTTCCCAATCTTTCAAAGCGAACATTATTATTGCTAGTCCCAAATCATGAGTAGGATACTTCTGCTCATAAGGTTTCGATTGTCTGGATGCATATAAAATAACTTTATTGTGCTGCATCAACACACATCCTATTCCCTTATGAGAAGTATCACTATAAGCTACCAAATCTAATTGATACTTTCAAAGTGATAAAGCAGGTGCTGTAACCATTCTTTCATTTAACTCCGCAAAACTTTCTTCACCCTTCTTCACTTCATAAAAACTTCTTGCTTTTCCTGATTAGCTTCATCAAAGGTATTGCAACTTTCAAGAAATCTTGCACAAATTTTCAATAATAACCATCCCATGGTAAAACTTCTTACTTTTGTTGGTGCTTTTGGTCTTTCTTCATTTATAGTAACTTTAATCCCTATTGGATCCCCTTTTTTCCTTCTCCTCACTGACTATTTATGCTAAAAATTATGCTTCCTGCCATCAAAACTTTTACCTTGTAAACTTTACATACAATTTCTTTCTTCTTCGACTTCCCAGTTATCATTAAATACCTTGCATAGTCCTCCGTTGACTTTAAGTAACACAACGGTAGCTTATCCAAATATTCCTTAAAGATTTTGTCCATCAAGTTCAAATATTACTGGTATATCGGTTAATCCAAATGACAATGCTAGAATTTTATAGCAGCCATACTTAGTTTTGAAAATTATCCTTGATATGTCCATAGGTTCAATCTCCAATTAATAAAATCCAAAGCTTAAATTATCTTAGAAAATACTCTGCTTCTTTCCTCTGATCAAATAAATCATTAGTTCGAGGTAACGGATACTTACTGTTGATATTGAGCTTTTTCTAGTCGACGCATAATCTCATACTCCCATTTTCTTATTAACAATTAGTACCGGTGCACCTTATGGGATACACTGGATCTAATCGCTTCTTCTTCTAACATCTTTTGCATCTGCTTTGCTAACTTCCTCATTTTAACTGGTTCCATTTTATGTAAAGCCTTGGTCACTGGTTTCGTCTCAGGTGCTAAATCAATCGTGAGCTTCATTTCTCTATCTGGAGGAAATGTTGGTAACTCGTCTGGAAACATATCTTGAAACTCATTAATTACTATAAAACCTTCAAATTCTATTTACTCCTGACTTCCATTCATAATCACCGTAGTCCTTACCTTTTGGTCACCATAACTTCTTAGCTTAAGTCATTGTTAACAAATCCTTTACCTTCCTTCATCTTCTGACCCTCATCATATTTTCATTTGGCGTCTTTAGAACTATCTTTTCATCATGTCGGTCTATCTAGGCATCATGCTCAAATAGTTAGTCCCTTTCTTAGAACAATGTCAAATTCTCCTATCTTAAATAATATCAATACTCACAAATTTATTGCCAGAAATCTCAATCCCATCATTGGTATTCACTTATTTAACAATTACACATTCTTGACTTGTTAATCCTTTAATCGTAATCTTATCAATTCAACAAGGTAATTCATCCTATCAACAAAACCTTGAGAGATAAACAATTAAGTTTCTCTCACATCTTTTAATACTTTAAACACGTAAGGTATTTACCATAATCATCTATGTTATCATGTCCGTATTCTGAACAACATATTTTACAGGAAGATCGCAATTTCTTGTTCTCGGAGACGTATTCCTCATTGGAGTAGATACCCTTGACTCTTAGTGCATCCCTGACTGGGGCTAGTGATTTTCAATTCTCGTCATATGCCTTAGAACACCTTTTACAGGTGTTTAGAAAGATTGTCAGTGAAAAAGACAATAGAAACATTAGATCTCTTATCTGGGATCTAGAAGAATTTAAAACTGAACAAGTTCAATTCTATAATAGATATTCTATGCAAATAGAAACAGAGATATCTTCTCTTAAAAGAATTCTCAGTTTGCTTTCCATGCGTGAGAGGTAAATGGAACTTTGCCCACTTGGTCCATAATACGTTAATTTCTGTTGAAAAACTCTTGCAAAGAATGACAGTACAATGAAACAACTAGAAGGATTCACAATTCAACAAAAATTAGAGTTGAAAAGAAAGAAGAAACAAGGATTTGAATATGAACGAGACAACCACATTGGTATTTAAGATGGCCAGTCTTTCATACCATTTGGCATACAGCACATGATTAGGTGGCGTCCCACCCGACTCTTCATCTTTCTAATAAAGTGTCTCATCATAACACTGTTTGTCCCAATCAGAAAGCAAAACTTGAGGAAAACAATTAAATTCGAAAGGAATGAAATATCCTCCTTTTCGATATCATCATAAGGAGTTTAATAAGAAAATAAGTTCATATATTTTTAGGAATTAAAAAGGAATATACGTTGCAATATTGAAGATAAGAACGACACCATTGGTCACCATCCACGTTTCACTTGTATTCATCTTTCGAGCTTGTTCGATCATATTCCCATTGTTTCATATAATAATTTTAGAAAGTATGCTGAAATGTCTTCGTAAATTAAGCATTATGGTAGATTCTTACTTGTTAAGTTTTGCATCCCTGACATCGCACCTACACGTATAATATTTTAACAATTCAATCATAATGGCGTTCTTATCTGATAACTTCGGGCTTCTTCTATTAATTTAGAATAACCACGAACCATTCAACATAACGATCCTTTTGTTAATAATATTCTTCTTTTTAGAAAAATCTGGAAATCTTCCCAACCTTCTTCGATCACGCCCAGGCTCCTTTTAAATCAATGAATTCTTTAAACTTAAATGGTCTCTGCAACTGGATGAACAATTACTCCATACGCAGATTCTGTTATTAACCTTGTCAAACAATATTTGCACCTTAGCGTTAAGAATAATCATCTTCTTCCTAATCGCGGGCTACTTTGTTCTCTAAATTAACAATATTAAGTTTGGAACAAGCATCCTTCCAGGTGATCTGGGTCCTTTAAAAAACAAGAAACTCAAGTAGTAACTTGACAACCAATGTTTAAAACTCATTTTATTCAAAAAGGCTTTTAGAAATCTTGTAAGGGAATTTTTTTTCGAAAGCTTGTTTAAAAATTTTGAAAATCACAAATCTGGTTGTCCTTACTATATTAGTTGATTGTCATCCTTCCTACCTATAACAAGGTACCAAATTAAAGAAACGATCACATAAAGGTCCGTTCACTTCAATCTACCTTTTCTCCTTCATCGTGTCCATTTACCTTCCTTAATTGATGAAAACTTCAATTGTCATTGCATGTCATCTTATTCATGGCTTTACATCAAAGCTTCCATACTGGTAATACTCCCGACATTATCATTGCAGTAGTTAAGTGGAACAGGCTATCCAATAGTCAACAAATCGGCTGAGGTCACATCACCTTGTTACTATAAATATATCACATTGTTATAACACCATTAATTATCTTCAAGAAAGCTCCAGAACCATAATCTCCTCTAACTCTCTTTTCAATACTTATCTAATCCATTCCATAAGCTAGCCATGGGTGGCCTAATCACTAATGACTCATTTGAATCTGGTAACAGCTATCCTCCGAGACACGTGAATCTTATTTCTAAACTCCTTCTCACTTTCACTTATATCTCAAATACTCACCATTTACTATAACTCCCGAATCCATCCTCGTAGGTACTGTTGCTTCATCGAACGAGTTTTAAGCTGGGGGTATAGAACAGGGGGTAGGGTAAACTGAAGGATACATTCACAGCTGAAAGTCCAGTAAAATAAGAATACACAGATGGAGGTTCTTAAATAGGTAGTCTCGTATTAAGAGGTGGTAGAATAACGTAGAATAGCTTGAAGAGGTGCGAGTGTCATAACAGAAGGTAGTATCATTAATACGGATGGAGGAACAAGGTGTAAATCAGATCCGAGAGAAGATGACGATCCTTGAACGGAAAGCTCCAAACGATCAGACGATACAGGGAAATCGGGATCTGCCATTGTCGTTGTCTGGAAAACACGTCGTAAGTTAAGAATCCCGAATCGCAATACGAACTGAAAGGAATATGTCCTAAGTCCAATCATGTATTAGGATTTAGGAATAACTTTTATGTAATCTGTTTTGATTTCATTGATATTAATAAAAGACTTGTTTTGTTTTTATTACGGGCTCTATCTATTTAAGTGTTTAAATAAGATATACCATAGTTTAGAGTAAAGCTTTTTATGGATTATGATGAGATCATAATAGTGAGACCTAAAAGATGATAACTCTAAACTTAAATAGTTCCTGATCATAGGATTACTAACTGGTAATTAATAATCCGCAAAGATCGGTACATACTATGCTTGCTTCATTATGAATGATGTCTGTTCTCATAGACATTTGTGTGGTGACACTATAGCTTGTATGTAGGTGCTTATTATAGAATAAGTTCACTGAACATGACTCGCACAGCTGAATAACTGATGGAGTTCACTCACGTGTCAGCAGTTGTTCACATAGTGATAGTTGTACAAGTATCCTTATACTTGAGGTCATCATAGTCATCTTGTGTACACTGAACTATGCTTTGGTTTAGTTCTTAGTCTCCAGGGACAATTATTAGGGCTCTACTGGGTATAGGAATTTGTACACGAAGATAGTGTATGATCAATAAAGGATCTACCCCTTCCAGTGAAGGAAGCGAATGTTCAAGGCTGATCCACTTATGCTAGTTCAGGAATCTCTGGCCAGAGTGAATGAAATTAGAAAGGAGTTTCTAATTGCATAGAACTAAGCATAGTAAATGGTAAGCAAGTGATTAAATTAGATAGGCTTAACACAAGATCCATGCCTTGTATTTAATCAGGACATTGTAGGGTAGAAGGAGTTTATTATACGGTAACTATTCACTGAATAGGTTCTTGATATTCTAAGCAGTGAATTCATATTATCCGGATAGTCGCGATATGCTGAGAAGTATCCCTCACGATGTAGAATAAATATGATTAATTAATTAATCATATTTAATAAATTAGAGAATTTATATAAATAATGATAAAATAGTTTTATTATTATTTATTTCTACTACCGGCTTAATATTGAACCTACAGGGTCATACCATAAAAAGAAAATGATTTAATGGTGGAGGATTTAATTAATAATGGCTAATAATTATTTATTTATGAAATAAATAATTTATTGGCAAATTTATTAATTGATTAAATGAGATTTAATTGATTATAAATTAATTAAGAAAAGTTCTTAATATTATTAATTAAGAATTTAATTTTTGGAAATTAAATCAAGAGAGAGAAATATTTTTAAAGTGTTTAGAAAAAGGATTAATAATTAAAAGGTGTTTTAATTATTAATGTGAATAATAAAGGGTTAATAATAATAATATTTTATGGGAAAATTTCAGCTGAAAATTTGGCCTATAAATATACTATTATAAACCCTATTTTTATTCTAACCCGAACCCAAAAGTTTTTAGAAAACCTAATTCTCTCCACCTCCTCCTCCTCCTTAACGTCGTTTTCTTGGTGGATACCGGTGGAGTGCTTCACGTTTGAGGAGCAGCTGCTAAGAATCTCCGATAGTTGCTTTTGGATCGCTATTAAAGGTTAGTAATCGATTCATATATTTTAATCACGATTTATATGCTTTTATTTGGATTTTATATGTGTAAAAGTGTTTTACCATGCCTCCGCTGCGATTAAAATCCAACAATGGTATCAGAACATAGGTTGTATGCATATAGATCTGTGATAAAAATTTCAGAATTTTATGTGCTTGTATGAATTAATTATGATTTTTACAAGTTTTATCATGGATTAATTTTGTCTGATGAGAAATCGTTTCTCAGAATTATTTTGAATGTTGATCTGGGTTCTACAAGTGTTGTAGATCGTCTGGGTATTTTTCTTATAATTTTATGATGTATAGATTATTTATTATGAATTTTTGAAGTTGTTGTAATTAAATTCGTAATTAAATAATCATATATATATATATATAAATTAAAGTATACATATATATATATATATATATGTGTTGCTGCTGTGTTGAATGTTGTATGATGGAGACAAGGATGACTGTCAGACCAGAACAGAGAATGACAGACACGGCAGAACAGTCGGCGGCGGCTGCTGCAGGCGCGTGTGGCGCACGCGCGCGCGGGGGGGTGTCACGCATTCCGGCAATGCGTTACACCCTGTGGCGCATTCACGGAATGCGTTACACCTTTTAATGGCTTAAAAGGGTTGTAACGCATCACCAGAATGCGTTACAGGGCTTGTAACGCGTTCCTGTAATGCGTTACAGCCCGTCTGTCCACATTAAATTTGATTTTTTGGGAGTTTCATAACTCTGTTTTGGGCGTGCAATATGCCGTTGGATTCGTCTTTTCGAGACGCTTCTAATGGTATATTATATGATATTTTATTAAATTGTTTCGAATTGTTTATAGCTAACAGAAGTGTTTTAAAGCTGTTTTTAACTATTTTAACTGCTTTTAAATTTCAAGTTCAATAATGAATGCCTTGTAGCTTTTGAGACATTAAAGAAGAGTTTAATCACGGCACCAGTCATAACTGCACCTGATTGGAGTGAACCTTTTGAGATGATGTGCGATGCAAGCGACTATGCAGTTGGAGCAGTTCTTGGGTAGAGGAAGAACAACATATTTCATGTGGTCTATGATGCTAGTAAGACCCTAAATGGTGCTCAACTGAATTATACTACTATGGAGAAAGAACTTTTGGCTATTTTCTATGGTTTTGAGAAATTTCGATCTTATCTACTTGGGACTAAGGTGACAGTTTTCACTGATCACGCTGTAATTCGATATATCATCTCAAAGAAGGACTCGAAGCCTAAATTGATTAGATTGGTTCTTTTGCTTCAAGAATTTGAACTAGAGATCAAGGATAAAAAAGGAACTCAAAATCAAGTCCCTGATCACCTCTCACGTTTAGAAAATCCTAATGCTACTTCATTGGATAAGACATTGATAAATGAGTCTTTTCCCGACGAGCAGCTGTTTAGAGTGCAAGAAGAAGAACCGTGGTTTGCAGATATTGTGAACTACCTTTTGAGTAATATCATGCCTCCCGACTTATCTTATGCTCAAAGGAAGAAGTTTCTACATGAAGTGAAGTGGTATATATGGGATGAGCCGTTTCCTTTTCCACAAGGAGCTAAAATCATCAGGAGATGTATTTGTTATTCCCTAACAATACAACAAGAATTATAGAAGGGGGGTTGAATGTAATTCTGGCCTCTTTTTAGGATTTATAAAAATGTTCTAACTCAATATATATTAGTGTTTTAATTTGCAAAGTTCGGAATAAAGAATTAAGTAAATCAAACACAAAATAATAAAAATACAAGTCTTTAAAACTTTCTGGTGGATTTGAATGTATCCACCAGGGATATATATATATATATCAATTTGACAACTCTGTGAAGCTCAAATTGGCTCACAGCTGCTTTACAAGTTGAACAAACAAACTATAGAGAAATTCTTGACAAGTACAGCTTTTTCTATTTCTCTTCTAAATGTGTTTACTTAGTTATTTGTTCTACTAGCTACACTTGGTTTATATATCACCAAGTTTACATGGTAATAAGACAGGATAATAAAACAAAACATATCAAGTCTAACTCCATGTTGCTTCATTACTCTATTCCAGCATCTTTGAATATCTTTATAATAGCATGGAAATGGTAATGCTTCTTTGTTCTCAATTTCCTGCTAAACAGGCTGCCACGTTCCTTTTGCAAACACCCAACGCATGTGACTGTGTTGTCACTGTCAACAGATATTTGAATTGATCATACGTCGAGTACATGCTTGTTATCCGTCGGGTAGCTTTATTAATCATCCGTCGGGTAGCTTTGTTGTTCATCCGTCGGGTAGCTATTTGACACTTGACTCCATTTCATTTATGCAGAATTACAATACATCTAATATTTACAATTAATCAACGTATTCTACATATCTACTAGTAGTCAACATGACTCATATGCTCCTACAGAATCTACATAAAGTTGTTCGCATAAATGTGTTATAATAATTATTATTACATAAGCTACTCACTCGATGGATATCAAATCATCATCCGTCGGGACTATATTGAATCATCCATCGGGACTATATTTCATCATCGGTCGAGTGCTACAAAATTCACGAAGTTAAATCTACTAAGGTGTTTTAATTAATTTATCATCAAGTTCACAACATATTCCTTAAAATCTCCCCCAATTTATGTCTACTGGAATTGTAGCCATAAATTAAGAGATTTTTGATGATAACAAAACACTCTAAGAATACAGACTGAAAATGGTAGATAAAACTGATAAGTGCTGCAAAATTTACTGAAAATTGAACAATGCAAAGTATACAAAGAGTAGCTCATAATCATTTTCAAGGTGCTCCTCTAGTCTGAGAAGATAAGTCTATTTCCTTGATTATCTAGGTTTCTTCCCAAGCCTCCTGTTGTTCTCTTCTATCTGGTTTTGGAGTTGTCTGTGGAATTCAAGTTCATCAGCTTCTGAGAGATCTAGCATTCCTTGCATTTCCAATAAAGTCTAATTGCTAGAGATACTCAATTGGTCGTCCAATCTGAAAAATCTTCTAACTCCCTTTTCATCCATGAATTCCATCAACCAATAAGGCCTCAAATGCACTCTCTTTCCTGTGAAGGGAATAGATAGAGTTTTTGGAAGTACATCTTTGGCTCTATTACTCCTCAGCTCCACAATCTTCTTTAGAACTAATCTTCTAGAAGTAACATGGTACCCAAGGTTCTTTTTGAATGATGAGTAGATCTTTATTAGAACAGATTGGATTTCTAGAAGGATCTTGTGAAGTGGTCATATGATCTCTTTTCCTCCCTTGTATTTGAATACCAGTCTTTCAGGAAGATGGCTGTGAGCATCAATCCCTCTAACTTCTTCCAATTCATCTAAGTAAAGGTTAATGTCAGAAAACTCTTTGATGTCACAGATGTACATCATATCTCCTTTGTTGACTGTGGATTTAGATTTTATTAGGGTCTTGGATTTGAGAATCACTGGTTTCACTTTCTTGTTAGCTCTTGTCTTTGTCTTCTTTATCTTGAAGATAGGAAAGTTTAGCTCAGGAATAGGCAAACTATCCCAGTCTACTGGTTCATCCTTAGGAATAATGGGCTCACCATGAATGTTCCTAGTTGGATCCACCACCTTGAATTCTTCAAATACCACTGAGGGTTTTGATATCTGAGTTGAAGTTGTAGACATTTTGGGAATGTGGTCTTCCTTTTCTTCATCACTAAAGTTCAGTTTCCTCTTGGAATGGAGTTTGTATTTGAATCTTCTTTTCTGTTGTGGTTCCTCTTGCACTTTCAGATCCTTAGGCTCAACAATTACAGTTGGTTGTTCAGGAATTTCTATTATGGTTTTTACAGCTTGAAGCTTGGCCAAGATAACAGCTTGCTTCTTCTTTTGTTTAAGCCTTTTAGCATCCAGAGCAGCTTGCTTCTTTTCTTGCCTGATCCTTTCTTTCTCTTCCTTCTTAGATTCCACAAATATGGGGTGTCCAACCACCACAAAAATTTCCTTACCATTTCTGTAAATCTTGGCTAGTCTTCTTTTGAGTGTTGAATCAGCTGGATCTTTGTAGAAAGCAATTGACCTAGCCAACAGCTTCTTCTCATCTGGCCTATGTGTCTCATATATAGTATCCATAGGATTCTTGTCTTAAAACTTTGAGTAGTTTCTTTTAGGCTTCATGATGAAATATGCTTTTGGAGATTTGATGCAAGATGTTTGGCCTTTTTCCAGATAATTCATACTCATTTCATTCACAGAAATGTTCTTGACTTGAGAATGATGAATGAATGTTTTTTCTGGCTTCTGAAATGGCCCAAACTTTTGTTGAATTTCTGCATCTATCTTTCTCAATTTTTCTTTCAACTCCTTCTCAGCTGCTGCTACATCAATCTTTAGCAGTTTGTCATCTATGTTTAGTTTTGCTGTTGCCAGATTTATGATGTCAATGTTGTCCATGGCTGGTGGCTTTGTGAAAGCAATTGATGGCACAATCATTTTGCTGACTTGGATGTTTAGCACTTTCTGCTCCCCCTCACTCCTTGATTCCCCTTGACTAATTGGGACAATAGAGCTTTCTTTCTCCCCTTTTTGTTATCAGCAAGTTGAGTAGATGAAGAGGTTTGTGCTACCACTAGCTTTTGAAGCAAGTCTGTCTGATGTGCTTGATGTAGATGAATGACTTTTAAAGAAGCTTCCATAGCAGTCATTCTTTTATCCAGGGAATCCACTTGAGTAGCAAGATCTGAGTTCTTCCTTAACTGTCTCTTAATATCAATCATAGTTGCTTCTGGAAGTTTAGCATCCAATCTTTCAGAAATGTCCTTTTTTATTTGATCAATCTCACTTTTGATAGAAGTGACATCCTGATTATGTTGGAAGCCTTGGATTTGTTTTAATTGAAGAGAAGCAAGGTGTGCTTGTAGGAGCTTCTTGGTGCTGGCATTTGTTGTTGACTGAAGAGCAGATTGTGTCTGACTTATGAGTTGAATGAGAGTGATCTTGAAATAATATTTATCACATTGCTTTGAAAATGCCGAAGATGGCATACCAGATCTGGAACTAGGGCCTACTTCTCCCCCTATATAAAGTGACCCCTCTTCACTATCATCACCAAAGAATTCGTATGATCTACCAGCTTCATAGTCTATGTCATCACCAGCTGTAGAAGGCATATCTGTGATGGCATCCTTTTCCCTTTGCATGATTTGTGTAGTGTGCACCAAATTCAGCATCCTTTCTGCACTTTCATTGCCATGTCCAGCCAAAATTTGATATGCTGGAACAGGATGAGTAAATGTCTCAGTACCCAAAGAGGTGGAATCTATAACAGCTTGACTATGCTGAGATAGATCCTCTTTGTTTACCTCATTGATATTCATTGACTCACTAACAATGATGTCCACCCTTATTTCTCATGTACCTGCTTTTCTCTCATGATCTCTCTTTTCTTGCATCAAGGGCTCCCCTTGGCTTCCTACCCTCAAACCCTCACCTTCACCATCTAAGGTGGGACTCCTCTTACTCACTTTTTCCAGTCCTGAAGAAATGGACTGCATTTGTTCACTCTTTTTCTCTCCTTTTTCCTGGGAGCAACCCAGACTCTCACTCAATTCACTCCCGTCCCCCAGTCCTAAGAGTGATTGTACTACTACTAAGTCTTATGCACTTGTAAGAATTGAAGAAATTTAAAGTTGAGCAGAGACACCCGACGGATGAGGAATATACATCGGGATAGTAGTTTGGCTATCTGATGGATGACTGTTGTTAGGCTTATCTGTCGGGATACAATCACTACTCGACGGATGATGAATATTCATCTGGATAGAAGAAATGAGTTGAGTTTGGAGTGGAGACTATTGTAGACTCTGTGCAGATTGATGAAAATTTTGGCACAGATGTCTCAACAGACTCAGAAAGTAATGTCAAGTGAGCCAACAAATCATCTAAAAGATGATGCTCACTTGCTTGGATTTTTGGCTTCTCCAAGAGAGTTAAAGATGGAGAATTTGGAAGTGATGTATTTATCATGTCACCATCCAGTGAGTGTGTGGGAGAATTTGGTGTATCAGGTGCTTCAATTATTAGAGATTTTGGCTGTGACTCCACATTTATTGGAGCAACATCAATCTGACTTTGAGATGGTGCAGTGACTGGGTCTTTAGCACCAGTTTGCACTGTGTGTGTGCCCTGTGCATCCCCAAGGGTTTTTTGATCTTTTCTTTCTAGCATAAGTTTGTGATGAGCTAGTGTCCCTACCAATTTTGGCCTGTGCTCCTGGTTGGGAGCTTGTTTCAATAGTGACATCCTTTTGGGAGGATGAAACTAGTAATGAGCTTATTTCATTATTAACAACCATAATTTGTTGGGAAACTGTGGTGTGGCTAGGTTTGGGTACTCTCTTCTCACTAGCCTTATCCTTAGGGTTTCTTTAATTTTCACACTGTCCCTCACCTTTCTCACCCACTTCACACTCCCCTCTTTTTATTTAGTGTATTTTGCAACTGGTTTCTTTTGAAATAAACCAGAGGGGGCTTTCTTAGATTTGGATTTTGAAGTTTGTGATTTAGTAGCTTGGGTAGGCATCTGTTTGGTCATTGACACAGATTTCATTGCTACATTTGAATACAAAGAAATGTGTGAGGTTGGAAGAGTGGAGATAGTAGAAATTACCTCACTTACCTGAGGTCCCTCCATTACTGGAAAATAGAAGAGGGAGACCTCTTTGTGGTGGTCTGCTCTATTAAGATCTGCAATTATTCTTCTTTCTTGAACCCAACAATTCAGCTTGTTGGTTGGGTTCTCAATCACAATTTTCTCAATGAGATGGTTAGCAAGCATCATGAAAAATCTAGAATAATAGACATTTTTACCTCTCTTAATGAGTTCTCCTAACTTAAAGCCTAAATCAAGCAAAACCAAGTCACTGAAATTAAAGTACTTATCAGTAACTAGCATGTAAAGCATGTTAAGCATGTATATGTTAATAGAATCAAAGTTACTGATTTTACCAGAAAACACTTTAGTTACCACATAACATAGATAACTCCATTCTATCCTAAGACCCAACCTTCTAATTTCACTTAATTTAGAGGTAGTGAGTGCATAGCCCATGGAATTTAGCATGTTAACTATATCAGTGTCTGTGTGTAGGGCAGTAACAGTATTATCAGGAATTCTAAAGCATGCTTTGACAATATCACTATTAATGCAAAACTGCTTACCTTTAAGAGTGAAAGTGATGGTCTTGTCAGTTGAGTTGTACACTACAGTTGTCCATATCTTCTCTACAACCTCATAGTAGATAGTGAGAGATTCCAGCATAGCATAGTTGAGTTTACAGCCTTTCACCAAATCCATCATTTTGTGGTAATTTCCAGACTATTGAATCTCCTTGTTTACTAGAGCTGTGAAGTTGTTCTTTTCATAGATGTACCCAGTTTGAGACATGATTTTGACGACTGGTGCCATTGTTAGAGATTTGGAAATTTGCAGAGAAAGTATTTGCTTTTGAGGAAGAAAGAAGTTAGAGCAATTGAATCTTGAGAATGATAAAAGAGTAGAGCAAAAATGAATTCTGCTTTTATACTATCTAAGAAATTAACTGTCAAAAATAATAAAGTAAAATAAAGTGACCAATAGAAATTGCCCAAAATAGCCATTTAGAAGTAAATAAACTGTAAAAATTCCTTCAATTATCCATCGTGTTATGCTTACAAACTGTAAGTATACCCGATGGATAATGTTCAAAAATTTAACGGCTAGGATTGAGACAATTCGACGGATGAGGATAAATCAGTTATCCGTCGAGTTATAAAATACTCCAAAAAAATAAATGATTGTTATTAACAATTAATATACGGACGGATGATCAAACTCGATGGATAATGATCATCTGTCGGGATGTATATTTTGACTTAGCCAAAATTTCATCCAAAGCAGAAAAATCAATTAAATTTCTGGCTGCATTACAACTTGCAAAATATCTGAAATAATTCAAGAATAATTAAGCATACCTAACTCACTTACCAACCTTGAAAAGGTGGATTCATCAAGTGGCTTGGTAAATATGTCTGTAAGCTGCTTTTCACTTGGAACAAAATGAAGTTCCACAGTACCATTCATTTCATGTTCCCTTATGAAGTGGTACTTAATGTCTATGTGCTTTGTTCTTGAATGCTACAAAGGATTTTCAGTGATGGCAATTGCACTTGTATTATCACAGAAAATGGGAATTCTATCCACGTGTAGACCATAGTCCAATAATTGGTTTGTCATCCATAAAATATGTGCACAGCAACTACCAGCAACAATATATACAGCTTCAGCTGTAGAATTAGAAACTGAATTTTGCTTTTTACTGAACCAGGACACAAGCTTGTTCCCTAGAATTTGACAGGTTCCTGTTGTACTTTTTCTGTTTATTCTACAACCTACATAATCTGCATCTGAATAACCAGTTAGATCAAAAACAGAATCTCTAGGTTACCAAATGCCAAGTTTTGGTGTTCCCTTGAGATATCTGAAAATTCTCTTAATAGATACTAAGTGAGATTCTCTAGGATCATCTTAAAATCTAGCACAAAGATAAGTAGCAAACATTATATCTGGCCTACTAGCTGTTAAGTACAGAAGTGAGCCAACCATGCCTCTATATCTTGAAATATCCACAGACTTTTCAGTAGTGTTTAATTCAAGCTTAGTTGTAGTGGTCATGTGAGTTTTTGTAAATGTGCAATCCATTAGATCAAACTTTTTTAAAAGATCATGAATGTATTTAGTTTGACTAATGAATATTCCATCACTAACTTGCTTAACTTGTAAACCAAGAAAGTAGGTTAGTTCTCCCATCATGCTCATTTCATACTTACTTTGCATCAATTTGGCAAACTCTTTGCAAAGTTTTTCATCTGTAGAGCCAAAAATAATATCATCTACATAAATTTGAACAAGTATACTATAGCCATTATCATTTCTAAAGAATAAAGTTCTATCAACAGTACCTCTTGTGAAGTGGTTTTCCAAAAGAAACTTTGATAAAGTGCCATACCAGGCTCTAGGTGCTTGCTTTAGTCCATAAAGTGCTTTCAAAAGATAGTAGACAGGATTTGGAAAATTTGGATCTTCAAAACCAGGAGGCTGACTAACATAGACCTCCTCCTCCAAATCTCCATTTAGAAATGCACTTTTGACATCCATTTGATAGAACTTGAAATTGGCATGAGCTGCATAGGCTAAGAAAATTCTGATGGCTTCAAGTCTTGCAACAAGAGCAAAAGTTTCATCAAAATCTATTCCTTCTTATTGATAATAGCCCTTAGCAACCAATCTAGCATTGTTCCTTACTACAATGCCGTTTTCATCCATCTTGTTTCTGAATACCCATTTGGTGTCAATTGGATTCTTTCCTTTGGGCTTGGGTACCAGCTTCCATACCTTGTTCCTTTCAAATTGGTTTAGCTCCTCCTGCATAGCTAAATTCCAATCAGGATCCAACAAAGCTTCTTCTACCTTCTTTGGTTCTTCCTTAGATAGGAATCTGCTATATAAACATTCTTCTTGAGTTTCTCTCCTTGTTTGAACTCTAGAAGAAACATCACCAATGATGAGCTCAAAAGGGTGATCTTTAGTCCATTTTCTTTATTGAGATAGATTAGCTCTAGATAAAGAGGCTTCATTGTTGTCTTGATGTGTGACTGAGTTTTGATTATTGGAAACTCCCCCTAAGTTTGTGAATCTTTGATTTGAGAAAGGGGAAATTTTTGTAAGTGATATATTATGACTTTCAGCTTCTCTTAATAACCCGATGAATGATGCACTCTGTGTACCGACGGATGAAGTTGATTGTCTCCCGACAGATAAGGAAGATTGTCTCTTGATGGATGAAGCATTTTGCAACTCGACAGATGTTGAATTATGTGGTTCATTAGTTGTAGATTTTTCTGCATTATCCTTATTCACTATATCCTGATCACTTTCATCATCACTGTCATCACTAACCATCTTCATATTATCAAACTTGAACGCTTTCATGAGAATCTTTATCTTGTAGTCCTTCAATTTTTTTATCATCAAACACAACATGTATTGATTTTATAACAATGTTGGTTCTTAAATTGTAGACTCTATATGCCTTTCCCACAGCATATCCAACAAAAATTCCTTCATCTGCTTTAGCATCAAACTTCCCATGTTGATCAGTTTGATTTCTCAATATAAAACATTTGAGCCAAAGACATGAAGAAAATTTAGGGTTGGTTTCTTGTTCTTGTACAATTGGTAGGGTGTCATACACTTTTCTTGATTAATCAAAGAAATATTCTGAGTGTAGCAGGTAGTATTCACAGCTTCAGCCCAAAAGTATGTTGGTAACTTTGATTCTTCAAGAATTGTCCTTGCAGCTTCAATAAGAGATCTATTCTTTCTTTCCACTACTCCATTTTTTTGTGGAGTTCTTGCTGCAAAAAACTCATGCATTATCCTATTCTCTTCACAAAATGATCTCATCACAGAATTTTTGAACTCAGTTCCATTGTCACTCCTGATTCTTCTTACTTTAAAATCAGGGTGATTGTTGACCTGCCTTATGTGATTGATGATGATTTCACTAGCCTCATCTTTAGACTTTAGGAAATATGTCCAAGAGAACTTTGAGAAATCATCCACAATTACTAGGAAAAATCTTTTCCTTGAAATGGACAACACATTGACTAGTCCAAATAAATCCATGTGTAGCAATTGCAAAGGTTCTTCAATTGTTGAATCAAGCTTCTTTCTGAATGATGCTTTAATATGCTTTCTCTTTTGGCAGGCATCACATAATCCATCCTTAGAAAACTCCCCTTGAGGAATGCCTTTTACCAATTCTTTCTTGACAAGCTCATTCATGGTCTTGAAGTTTAGATGGGACAGCTTCTTGTGTCATAGCCAACTTTCATCTTGACTTGCTTTACTGAGAAGACAGGTGACAGATTCTGCATTAGATGAGTTGAAGTCAGCTAGATACACATTTCCTTTTCTTACTCAGTGAGAACCACTTTGTTGTTTATTTTGTTTGTCACAACACAGGCTTCTGAATTGAAGGTTACTAAATTGCCCTTATCACAAAGTTGGCTGATAATCAACAAATTGTGCTTGAGAACATCAACTAGGGCAACCTCTTCAATGATGACATTATCTTTTGAAATCAAGCCATATCCCACAGTATATCCCTTGATGTCATCTCCAAAAGTGATACTTGGGCCAGCTCTCTCCTTGAACTCTGTGAGCAGGGTAGAATCTCCAGTCATGTGCCTTGAACAACCACTATCCAGATAGCAAAGATTCTTTCTGTTTCCTTGCACACATCAAAACTAAATCAAGTTGATTTTGGTACCCAAGTTTCCTTGGGTCCTGCCTTGTTAGCTTTCTTTTTTGGTTTCTTAGGTTTGATCTCATTTGACTTGGGAATTTCTGTTTCATCCTTAGTCATTTGAGTTGGACCTTTGAAACCAGTCATTAAAATAGAATTATCATGCACATTATGATTAGCAGGAAAAGGTATGTTATTTGCAATCATGTTATTCCAGTAAGGCATGCTAAATGGCATTTGTGGCATATTTAATGCAGCATAATAAGGATTAGGTGCAAATGGCATATTAGAAAATTGTGCATTCATATTCTGAGCAGACATAGCATTCATAGGCATAGAAGGCATGGCATTAATGTTGGGAAAAGAGGAGGGTACAGATATAGGAGTAGGCATGGCAAGTTTGCAATTAACAGACAAATGATTAACATTACCACACTTAACACATATTTTTCTTGGAGTATACTTATCAGGTGTGTAGTTGTTATGTTTGTTAATCCCTACTTTCCCATTTCTATTGTTTTTCTTTTTAGTTTTTATTTTAACCTCAATCTTTTCTAATCTGTCATTCAATTGCTTGATGGACAGATGACCAACATTCACTTTCTTCTCCTTCTTTACTTGACTAAATTCTCCTAAAACAAAATTTTTTGGAAACTGATCCATATTTTTCATTCAACTTGGCAAGCTTGGCTTTGCTCACAGATTCTCATCATCCATCAACTCTACATCTGTTAGCAATCCTTCAACCAAATTAGATTCCATCATCTCCTTACTATTTTTCTAGGCTGCATCACAAAAGGACTTAATACCTTGAACTTTAGTAATTTGAGCATGGACATCTCTGGATGATTTCCATGCTTTAATCACTAATTGTTCTCGTTCAAGCTGCTTCTTCAAAATCTCTTCTTTCTTCAAGGACTCAGTTAATTCATCCTTTGCAATCTTACACTCAGTTCTCAATTTTTCAAATTCAATTAAATGAGACTCTACCACATTATTCCTCTCACTTAAAAGCAATTTTTTTTCTTTAATTTTAGCATTTTCTTTAGTGAGGGACTTAACTGTAACACGCAAGTGATATAATTCTATAGACATGTCATTGATTGCATCATTACACTCAGCTTTAGATAAATGTACTAGGTTAGTGGTGATTACCTGATTACTTGAAGAACTTGTTTATGTTTTATTAGACTTGGCCATCAGGGCTAGATTGACATAGCTTACATCCTCATCTTCATCCAATCCATCAGCTGTCCAGTCATTTTCTTGTGTAATGAAAGCCTTTTCCTTTTGCTTGAGCAATTCAAAATATTTTTGTTTGTAATCAATAGGCTAAAACTTCTTTTTGCTGGAATTTGACTTTCTACACTCACTAGCAAAATGCCCTGCCAAAGTTCTACTTGGCTTGGCTGCTCCAAAGTTCTTTTTGAACTTGAGCTTGGAAAATCTTCTTAAAAGGAATGCTAAATGCTCATCAATATCATTCATGTCATCTTGGCTCAAATGATCTTCATTTTCAGCTACCAGCCCTTTACCCTTGTTTTCACAGACCTTTGAAGTAGACTCAACAGCTTCAACCTTCATCTCTTTCTCTTTCTCTAATTCAGCAACAAGTGCTATGGACCCTCCTTTCTTCCTTCCTTTCTCCATCCTCTCATCTTGCTCTATTTCAAGATCATAAGTCTTCAGGATGCCATATAGTCTCTCCAAGATAAACTCCTTGTAATCCTGAGAATTTCTCAACGAGACTGTCATTGGTTTCCACTCCTTTGGAAGAGATCTAAGGAACTTGAGGTTATATTCTTTTGTCTGATAGACTCTTCCATGCAACTTCAGAGCATTTAGTAGTTTTTGAAATCTACTTAAAATATCAGTGATAGACTCACTATCTTCACAATGGAAATGCTCATATTGCTGAATTAGAAGCTGCATCTTATTCTCCCTTACTTGCTCAGTACCATCACAAATAATCTGGATAGTGTCCCAAACCTCCTTGGTTGTTTTGCAGTTAATGATGTTATCAAACATATCACCATCAACTCCATTGAACAATATATTCATGGCCTTCTTGTCTTTCCTGACTTTCTCAATATCAGGATCTGACCATTGATGCCTAGGCTTGGGAACAGATGGTTCATTGCCTGTTGCAGCTCTCATTGGTATATGAGGACCTCTCTCTGTGCAATCCACATATCATAATTACAATTAATCAACCTATTCTGCATATCTACTAGTAGTCAACATGACTCATATGCTCCTACAGAATCTACACAAAGTTGTTTGCAGAAATGTGCTACAATACTTATTATTACATAAGCTACTCACTCGATGGATATCAAATCATCCATCGGGACTATATTTGATCATCCGTCGAGTGCTACAAAATTCACTAAGTTAAATCTACTAAGGTGTTTTAATTAATTTATCATCAAGTTCATAACATATTCCTAACAGTATTCCTTACAATGAAACGGGGGGAATCTTGCGAGATTGCCACTCAACGGCTTATGGAGGACATTATGGTGGAGAAAAGACAACAGCTCGTGTTCTTCAAGCAGGTTTCTTTTGGCCGATATTATATAAAGATGCTCACCAGTTCATTTTGAAATGTGATCGATGTCAACGTGTGGGTAATATGTCAAAGAGGGATCAGATGCCTCTTAATGTGCTTCTCGAGGTTGAGGTCTTCGATGTTTGGGGAATTGACTTCATGGGGCCATTTGTCTCATCTTGTAACAATCAGTATCTCTTGTTGGCGGTTGATTACGTATCAAAATGGGTTGAAGTTAAGGCGTTGCCAACGAATGATGCAAAAGTGGTGCTTAATTTTCTTCACAAGCAGATATTCACAAGGTTTGGAACTCCAAGATTCATAATCAGTGATAAGGGGTCGCATTTTTGCAATCGCAAGTTCACTGCTATGATGAAAATGTATAATGTGAATCATCGCATTGCTATGGCTTATCATCCTCGGACGAATGGTCAAGCTGAGGTATCTAACAGAGAGATCAAGGGCATTTTAGAGAAAGTTGTATGTCCATCGAGGAAAGATTGGTCTTTGAAGCTTGATGAAGCTGTTTGGGCTTATAGAACAGCATATAAGACTCCATTGGGAATGTCACTGTTTCAGTTGGTTTATGGTAAGGGGTTTAATTTGTTTGTGGAGCTCGAGCATAAGGCATACTGGACTTTGAAGAAGTTAAATTTGGACTTGGATGCGGCTGGAAAGAAGAGGATGCTTCAATTGAATGGACTCGACGAGTTTCGACTTCAAGCCTATGAGAACAACAAAATGTATAAGGAGAAGGTCAAGAGGTCGCACGATCGGGGTATAGTGCTCAAAACATTTGTGTCGGGGCAACAGGTTCCATTGTTCAACTCTCATCTCCATCTTTTTCCTGAAAAGTTGAAGTCAAGATGGCCAGGGCCGTTTATTGTCAAAACTGTGTTTCCACATGGAGCGGTGGAGATTTTTGATAATGATCCGGGCCAAGCATTCAAGGTAAATGGTCAGAGATTGAAGCATTACTATGGTGACACGGCAAACCGCGAGTTGGTTAGTGTTGATCTATTGTCCATTTGAGCTCAAAGTTCTACGTCGAGCTAGCGACGTAAAAGAAGCGCTTCTTGGGAGGCAACCTAAGTTTGTTGTACATTAGTAAGTAGAGGAAGCAAGAAGAATAGAGAAAATCAGAAAAAAATCAGAAAAAGAATAAAATTCAGGGCTCACTTCAGAAGCTTGGCGCGCCCACGCTGTCCTAGCGCGCAGCCGCGCTGATTTCACAGAAATATGGCACGCCCCCGCTGTTACAGCGCGCGTCCGCACTGATTTGGCAGAAGTAGCGTGCATCCGCACTGTCTCAGCGCGGTCGCGCCATGTCTCGGCTCAGAAAAAAAATAAACAGCAGTTTTAAGAGAAAATCGGGATTTTTAGTCAAAAATCAATTCCAAACCGATTTTTACTCTCCCGCATCCCATCATTCCCTCTCAAAATCAAACCCATTACTCCCATTATTCCCATAATCAAATCCCACTTCTATTCCATATATAATTCTATTTTCACCACTTATATACATACACCTCCTACACAAATTTCTCCACCAATTCACAAATTCTCAAACACAAATTCTCTCTTAAACACAATTCTTATTCTCTCTACTCACTTCCAATGGCACTCAAGAGACAAAGAACACAAATCGACAACAGCACCATCGATTCATCAAGTGTGGGTGGTGTAACCCACTTACTCAGATGCAGATTTTGCAGGTTGTAAAATTGACAGGAAAACCATAAGTGGAAGCTGCCAATTTCTTGGAGGCAGATTGGTTTCTTGGTTTAGCAAGAAACAAAAGTCAATTTCCACATCAACTGCAGAAGCAGAGTACATTGCTGCAGAAAGCTGTTGTGCACAGATTCTTTGGATGAAGAATCAGTTACTGGATTATGGGTTAATATATTTCAAAATCCCTATTTACTGTGATAATCAAAGTGCTATTGCTATGACAGGTAATCCAGTTCAACACTCAATGACCAAGCACATCAGCATCAGGTACCACTTCATAAGGGAACATGTGGATGAAGGTACAGTGGAATTGTACTTTGTTCCAACAGATCAACAACTAGCAGATATCTTCACAAAACCACTGTGTGAAGCTACTTTTACAAGATTGGTAAATGAACTTGGAATGGTTTCAGGTTCTTTCTCTAAATTTGCTTAGTTTTGTTCTGATGCATCAGACTTTATGATCAGTATTTACAGAAATTACTCTCCTTGTGTATTCTGTGCTTAAATGAAAATTGCTTAAGTAGTGACTGTTGTCTGATGTGACTCTCTAAACTTTGATAATGATATGTCTGTTTGTGTAACTATTCAATCCTATGAGGATACATGTGCTAGATGCTGACCTAGTAATCTTCAATATACTAAAGATCCCATGTAAGAAGTAATTATTTTTGTGGAAATCTATTAACACAAGCAAATTCTGATATTGAGCTTAGTTGAGTTTACTTTGTCTATCTTATTACTAAGTCACAAACTATAATAATGTTTCTCATCTGTTAAATTCTGATGCTAGTAAATTTGTTGAATGTACTAAGTGCTGATAAACCTCACTTATCAAAAGAAAAAGAATCAAGGATTAAAATCAGGTACTCCTTTGAGATCTAGAGTAAAAATGTGGAAGGGACGACCCAAGTGCATTGCTGGTATAAAGTAAATATGCATCAGAAAAGCAAAATATTTTCTTGGTGACTTTTCACACTCTATGATTACTGGAGAAATACTCTGATAATAGCATAAATTCTAATAAGCAGTCGTGACTCACCTACACTGAGAAGCCACTGTAAAATGGAATTTAAAAAGATGCACAAAATTAGCACAACAACAGTTGAGGTGGACTCAAGCATGCACTCATTCAAAAGTGGGCCTCAGAATAATGACAGGTTTTTAGTAAAGTTTTAGTTATGCCTTATTTCTAAGATGTACTGAAGTGAATCAGACTTTACTCTTTGTCTGATATTTAGCTTAATGCACTAACTAAACACTCCATATAAATGATGAAAATCACTGTAGTGATCTATGTTATTTTAGATGAACAGTTTATGTATCAAATTGCATATATTCCGAGGACAAGTTCTGATTGAACATTCTGATGATTAAGCTCTGTAGAATCTATATCAGAATTTGTGTGAGGAATTACAAAGATAAACATTCATTATTCGAGTTAAGAAATTATGTTCTGATGACTGTTAAGTTATGATATAAGTCTAAGTTCTAATATTAAACTCTGATCCTTTACTTGACTTATTTATGGATAAAATCTAAAAACAGTCTCATTTTAAATCAGAATATGATTGGGTAGAATATTAACAGTCAATATCATTAGGGATAGTGGTACACGTAATGCACAGTAATTTTTTACTTGTTACTTGTGCGCATTAAACCCTGACTTACACTTCCAATGACTATTTTTCGTCTTCCCAAGTCTAGGGAGACGAGGTAGAATTAATTCTACCTGTCAGCATTAAATTTCTTTACGTCTCCTGGCATTCTCTTGCCTATATAAATGAACACTTCACATCAGCCTATACATCAATTCTTTCCTCACACTTACTCTCTTTTCCCTCATATACACAACATCATGGTTAACTACAATATGTTTTTAAACTATGAGACCTTCAACATGGAGTTAAGCTGTGAAGCCTAGCAGCAAGAATGGCACGTCACCGCCATTCCTGATGAGATATGGGACTCAGTTCCCCAGGAGGTACTCACACACCTCCTGTTCTTCTATATGGACTACCATCGCCATCTGGAGCGATTGGAGGAGGAAAGGCTGGAAGCTCTCCGCCAGCAAGAGCGAATCATCAGACTCACTATTCTATTTGTCGAGAGTAGGAAGAAGAAATAACTTATTTTCTTCTTCCTATTTTTCTTCATCGTCAGCCTTGCCCTGCTTCTTGAGCTAGGATAAAGGCTGTTGATGTTAGGTTTAGAAGCTTAGGACAATCTTGTAAAGCTCTGATGTAATTTAAATTTCATGAATGTATTCTCTTAATATATTAATGGAATTTCTAATTTTTGCAAGTTTTTGTCTCTGAGTTGTTTGTAATTTAAATGCACTGATAAATCCTAATAAAAATTCATATTCTGATGACCATTTCATTTTTGACTTAAATTAAGTTCTGATCTTCAAATATCGGTACTTGTTTACTTAATTTATTTTGGTCATTCTCACTTGATTTTTTTTTCAAAATATTGGTGTTGCAGTGATAAATAATTGAATAAGTAGGAACAGTTTAACTTTTGAATTAAAACTGATTTACCTTGATTAATGGAATTACTAGGTAAGTGGAACGGTTTTTCCTTGAAAAACTGCAAGTGAGTAAGTAATGATTACTATTTTCCCGTGCCCATTAACTATTCATTATTACTGCATGTCTGACAGGTGTCCAACGGTTATATTTTTTTCAAGTATAAGTAAGACAGAGAGAAGATTTTCCAATCTTTTATTTACTTTTACACTTAATCTCTCTTTCTTTGCTTTTACTCTCTTTCATCTCCTGATGTTGGTTTTTCATACAGACATTTTATCAAACACCTAACAGGCATTCTTAAATCTCAATTATTCTCATGGCACCTAAGGATTTGATCATTGATGGAGCTAAATTTGTTCTAAATAACTATGCTGCAATTCTTGATCATGCTGAAGCTCCGTCTGAGTTGCATTTTGTGCAAGATCTTCTTGCACACAGTGAAATTGGGTATGCATTGACCCAGCCTTCAGACTTTTCAAGCCAACAAGTTCTGACATTTTGGCGGACTGGGCACTTTGATAATGGTGGTACACATGGTACTCCCAGTATTGTTTTCGAAGTGGATGATTCTACACATGTGGTAACTTCTGGTACAATTCGAAAGGCCCTACATTTACCAGAAGGATGTACTTTTTCAACCCCGGAGGAATCAGCTCTTCAAGAGTTAATGGCCAGTTTGGGGTATGAGCAGAGTTTGGCTAAGCTTGGGCAGTTGAAATGGGCTCATATCAGAAAGGAATGGAGCTTCTTCTTCGACTGCATCACTAAAGCTTTTGGGAATAAGTGTTCCAACTTTGATGTCATCCCTATAATGTGTCAGCACATCGGGTATGCTATCATTAACCAAACTCATTTTGATTTTGCAACTTCTGTGATAGGTTTTATTGGGGATAGGATGACAGAGGATAGGAATGTAGTTTACTTTGCTAGATTCTGTCAGCTTATATATAGTTTATGTTGTGCTGATGAATCCCAACCTGCCAGTACCTTAACTCCACCTTTCAAAATTGCAAAACGAGCCTTTAATGACCTGGTAAATGCTGATGTTAAGAAAAAGGTGGTTAGACCTTTACAGATTCCTCAGTCTGTAAAACAGATCTTGGTAAATGCTGATTCTGAAACCTATAGATCTGTTTATTCTGATGTCCAACCTACCACCACATCCCAAACACCACGACAACCATCAGAACATACCACTCATACTACTCAACCATCCCTCAGAACATATCTCAAATCATATCTCTCCACTTCACAGACAGCTCAACCCTCATCCTCAGCACCTACTGTGAACCCTTCATCTTCCAAGCCTAAGAGGACAAAGACTGTTCCTCAAACACCTCAGAAGAGAAGGAGGATTATTTTGAGAGATGAGTCTGATAGTGAGGAACAGGTTTCTACATCAGACCCTGTTGTAAAAGAAGCTGAGAAAGTTCCTTCTCAGAAGGATTCTGGAATTGGGGGATCTAAGCTTCTCAAAAGGCTTAGAAGAATGACTTCTAATGAACCTCCCAAGGATTCCCCATCTTCAAAGAGATACAAGAAACAGAGAGCAAAAAGGCCAGTTTCAGATGATGAGGAAGCAACACCTAAGGAAGGAGAATAGGAATCTCTAATCTCACAAGAAAAGGAATCTGCTCAAGCTGAAATGGCTAACACACCATTTGTGTTTCCTGTTTACAAGACTGTATCTCCTGTTGATCCAGGCACAAGTGCTGAAATTGATATCCGGAACCTGGTTGTGCCTGAAATACTTTACTTAGAAGCTCCAACAGCAACTAATCCATCAAGAACACCTGTTACTGATGCTGCTCAAACTCCTGAATTATTTACTACACCTTCTCTGAATCTAGATGATGATGATCAGAATAAAGGTGAGCATCAGGATATGGCTGTTGATCAGAACTTAGAACCAGATCAGCAATTAGAGGATGATGCTGAAGCCTCAATTGCTTCTCATACTGTTGTTTTATCAGAAGATACTGATTCTGTAAGTTATGATGCTACAAATGCTGGAGATACTGGTGATGCTGCTCCAAATACAGATACTGATGAAGTAGGTCCTTCAGGACATGCACCTCAACAAACTGTTCTTAAATCTGAACTAGTTAGGAAGTTTGTCATCAGAGAAGCACCAGTGCCTTGGAGTGAAACTCCTGCAGGACAGGAGTGGACTAAGGAATGGAACTCAGTTACTTGTGTTCCATCTGCAAAGAATCTTGCTGAGCACTTGACAAAATCTAATGAGATGTTAATTACTGATGATTTCAAAACACAGCTTAGAGTCACTGTATTGAGTACTAAACATCTACAAGGTCTCCCTTTAACTACTCAAGCAAAGTTACATAAGATTCAGGAAGAATTAATGAAGCAAGAACAAATTCAGAAGATTGATAAGAAAAAATTCTTCCAACCTACCTTTGACAGAGTTGCTTATATTGAGAAGACTCAAGAGAAACAACAAGCTCAGATTGATGATATTCTGAAAAATCAAGCTTCTCAGCAATCTCAACTTAATGAAATCCAAGCCTCAGTGGAATTGCTTGTCTCTCTTCTCTTACCTGCTGATGCCAAAAAGGGGGAGAAAGTAATTAAGTCCAAATGCAAAACTGATAAGACACTGAAGGGGAAGGATGATGAAAAAGATGATTATGGAAACTCTGGAATGGGTAGAGGTCATAGTCAAGGTAGAGGTTTCTTATCAAGAAAAGCTGAAATCACAAGTCACAGGACAAGTTCTGATACTGGAAAAAGAATCACTTCTGCTACTGGTAAAAGGGTAAGTTCTGATGAACTTTTAGATCTTGATGAAGAAATGTCAAGACAGTTATTTCTTCAAGAAAGTCCAGGAATGGACTTGGAGAGTTTAATGGAAGAAGAAGCCAGACTTAAATCAGAAAAAGTCAAGTCTAAATCTGAAGCTTCTGGTAAAAAGAAACTTCCAAAACTCAAAGGCATTGTGATAAAAGAAAGGACAAATACTGATGCAACCATGGCTAAATCACAACCGCAGATAGATCCAAGGTCTAAGGGCAAAAAAAAAGTTGGTGAACCTATCAAGGTTTATGTGCCTCCTGTGAATGAAGAAATTACTGATGAAGATGATGATCTTGCTCTGACTTCAAGAAAAGTTTTTAAGACAACCTCTGACATGGCTCAAGTTGTTCAGAGTCAAGAGATAATAAGTTCTGATATTTCAAAAAAGCAAGTAACCTCTGACATAGCTCAAGTTAACTTGATATTAGAAGATAAATCAAAGACACTCCTACCAGGATTTACTAAAGCAAAACAAACTCAACCTTTGAAGACTACTGCAAGTGGTTTTGAAGCAAGAGTGGTTACTGGAAAGGAAGCAAGAGATAAAACTGGATTGGGAAGTGCTGATGAAAGAAGAATACAAAACACTACCAATGGTCCAACTTCCTTGAGTGAACCAGGTATTGGAGCAACTCCTGAGATATTGAATCAACTGGAATCTGTACAAATGGTTTACCATACATACTTGAAAGAACACATCTTGTTGTACTTCATGACAGATGGTAGGGTTTATCATATAAGGGAAAATGCCATTCCACTGAAGTATTTTGAAGAACTGGAGCATGTATTATTCTTACTTCAAGTGAATGACAGAATAACTGAAAGTGCTGCAAACTATTTGAAGAATCAGATTCAGAGATAGAAAAGGCTTTATTCTGTTAAGTCTGACAACACATATCTTCCAAAGTACAGAGATCACAAGGGTGATATAGTTGAAATGAAGCCCAACACTGCTAAGATTATAACTACCTTTCTGGGTTACAGGGCTGTGGAATTCAATCTTGAGTCTGATAAGGCATATTTGATCAGACTGGATCAGGATATAAGAAAAGCTAGAATTAATGATCTTAGGGCTGCAATCTTTCAAATTGGTGAAGATAATGCAGAACTTAAAGATGCTACAAGGAGGATGATTGATGAACTCAGATATGCTAAGAGATGTTTGTTGAAGAACTATCTCAGAACAACTCCTGACATCAGAGAGATCAGAAGATGAAGCCAAGTCAAGATCTACAACTGCTTAAATTCTGATATGAGTACAAACTGAAGTTGTTATCAGAAGTTAAAGACTGGTAAAGCTTTAAGGACTGTAAGTTGTAGTTATCTAGTCTAATTCTCATGCATTTGTACTTAATGTTTTTGACATCATCAAATATCTGTTAAACTTGTATATTATGCTAATTTACAAGTTGGGGGAGATTGTTAGATATATTTGATAATGTCATGAAGAAACAAAAGTCAATTTCCACATCAACTGCAGAAGCAGAGTATATTGCTGCAGGAAGCTGTTGTGCACAGATTCTTTGGATGAAGAATCAGTTACTGGATTATGGGTTAACATATTTCAAAATCCCTATTTACTGTGATAATCAAAGTGCTATTGCTATGACAGGTAATCCAGTTCAACACTCTATGACAAAGCACATCAGCATCAGGTACCACTTCATCAGGGAACATGTTGATGGAGGTACAGTGGAATTGCATTTTGTTCCCACAGATCAACAACTAGCAGATATTTTCACAAAACCACTGTGTGAAGCTACTTTTACAAGATTGGTAAATGAACTTGGAATGGTTTCAGGTTCTTTCTCTAAATCTGCTTAGTCTTGTTTTGTGTTATCAGACTTTATGCTCAGTATTTACAGAATTAATCTCATTGTGTATTCTGTGCTTAATTGATAAATATCTTTAAGTACTGACTGTTGTCTGATATATGTTTCTAAACTCTGATAAGTGATATGTCTGTTCAAGTACCTATTCAATCCTATGAGGATAACTGTGCTAGATACTGACCTAGTAGTCTTCAATAAACAAATGATTCCATGTAAGAAGTAATTATTTCAGTGGAAACCCTATGACACTAGCAAATTCTGATAATTGAGCTTAGTTAAGTTTACTTTGTATATCTTATTACTAAGTCACAAATTAGAATAATGTTACTCATCTGTTAAGTTCTGATACTAGTAAAACTGCTGAATGTACTAAGTGCTGATAAACCTCACTTATCAAAAGAAAAAGCAAAAAGATCAAAGAATAAAATCAGGTACTCCTTTGAGATCTAGAGTAAAAATGTGGAAGGGACGACCCAAGTGCATTGCTGGTATTAAGTAGATATGCATTAGAAAAGCAAAATATTTTCTTGGTGACTTTTCACACTCTATGATTACTGGAGAAATACTCTGATAATAGCATAAATTCTGATAAAAAGTCGTGACTCACTTACACTGAGAAGCCACTGTAAAATAGAATTTCAAAAGATGCATAAAATTAGCACAAAACAGTTGCGGTGGACTCAAGCATGAACTCATTCATCAGTAGGTTTCAGGACAATGACAGCTCTTTAGCGAAATTTTAGTTATGCCTTATTTCTAAGATGTACTGAAGTGAATCAGACTTTACTCTTTGTCTGTTATTTAGCTTAATGCACACACTAATCACTCCATCTGAATAATGAAAATTTTTGTGGTGGTCTATGTTATTTTAGATAAACAGTCATTGTGTCATTATTGCATAAATTCTGAGGACAAGTTCTAGTTACACGTTCTGATGATTAAGTTCTGAAGTCTATAACTTAGAACTTGTATGAGGATTTACTAAGATGGGCATTCCTTTTTCGAGTTAAGAAATTATGTTCTGATGACTGTTAAGTTCTGGTATAGGTCTAAGTTCTGATTTCTCAGTCTAATCCTTTACTTGGCTTATCTGTGAATAAAATTTGATAACAGTCTTAGTTCGAACTAGAATATGTTGAAGTGGAAGATTAATAGTCACTATGATTAGGATTAATGGTATTCATACTTGAACAGTCCACTGTTTCTTGTTTCTTGTGCGTTTTAAACCATGATTCATCTTTCCAATGAATGTTATTCTTTTTCAAAGTCTAGGGAGTCGAGGTAGAATTAATTCTACCTGTCAGCATTCAATTTCTTTGCGTCTCCTGGCATTCTCTTGCCTATATAAGCAGCCACTTCACATCATTCTTTCCATCAAATTCTTCTCACACACTTATCTTCATACTTCTTCTTTCAAAAACACAATGGTCAGATACAACATGTTTTTGAACTACCAAAACTTCAATATGGAGCTAAGTTGTGCCGAGTGGCAGCAGGAATGGTATGTCACAGCCATTCCTGAGGAGATATGGGACTCTGTCCCACAGGAGGTACTGACACACCTTATGTTCTTCTATATGGACTACCATCGCCATCTGGAGCGATTGGAGGAGGAAAGGTTGGAAGCTCTCCGCCAGCAAGAGCGAATCATCAGACTCGCCATTCTGTTTGTCGAGAGTAGGAAGAAGAAGATGACTTAATCTCGTCTTCTTCCTATTTTTCTTCATCATCAGCTTTGTCAGGCTTCTTAGCTAGGACTAAGGCTGTTGATTTTAGGTTTAGAAGCTTAGGGAAAATCTTGTATAAGTATTGATGTAATTTCCATTTCATAAATGTATTGTCTTGATATATTAATGAAAGTTATTTTTACTTCAAGATTTTGTCTCTGAGTTATTTTATCTTGTGTTGATAAATCCTGATTGATATTCTGATGACCATATAAATTTTGTTTTATATGAAGTTCTGATTCATTTTCAGCACTTACTTATCTAATTTATCTTGGTCATTTTCATGTGATGTATTTTCAGAATATTAATGATGCAGTGAAAAATAATTCAATCAGTGCTAACGGTTTAAATTTTGAATTAAAACTGTTTCTCTTGATAAATGGAACGGTTTTTCCTTCAAACTAGGCAAATGGGTAAGTAATGATTCCTGTTTTCTCGAGCCCAGTAACTGTCTGTTATTACTGCATGTTTGACAGGTGTCCAACGGTAATATTTTTCATTCAGAGTATAAGTACAACAGAGAGAAGATTTCTTTAATCTTTTATTTTTTTCATATTTTATCTATCTCCTTACTTTTACTCTCTTTCTCTTTATTTCTCACGTTGGTTTTTCATACAGACATTATCTCAAACACCTAACAGGCATACTTGAATCTCATTTTTTTTCACATGGCACCAAAGGATTTAATCATTGATGGAGCTAAGTTTGTCCCCAACAACTATGCTGCAGTTCTTGATCACACTGAAGCTCCATCTGAATTGCACTTTGTGCAAGATCTTCTTGCACATAGTGAGGTTGGGTATGCATTAACACAGCCTGAATTCTTTTTAAGCCAACAAGTTCTGAGGTTTTGGAGGACTGGACTTTTTGATGATGGTGGTCAACGTGGAACTCCCAGTATTATCTTCCAAGTGGGTGATTCATCCTTTGTAGTCACTCCTGATACAGTACGCAGGGCTTTACATCTTCCAGAAGATTATACTTTCTCAATTCCAGAGGACTCAGCCCTTCGGGAGTTAATGGCTGAATTGGGATATGAAAAGAGTCTGACGAAACTTGGACAGTTGAAATGGGCTAATATCAGAAGAGAATGGAGTTTCTTCTTTGATTGCATCACCAAAGCTTTTGGGAACAGATGTTCGAATTTTGATGCTATTCCAATTCTGAGTCAGCACATCGGGTATGCAATTATCAATCAAACTCATTTTGATTTTGCAACTGCTTTAATTGGTTTTATTGGGGATAGGATGACAGAGGATCGAGATGTTGTTTATTTTGCTAGATTCTGTCAACTTATTTACACTTATTGTACTGATGAACCTCATTTAGTCAGCACTCAAACCCCACCTTTTAAGGTTGTAAAATGATACTTTAATGACCTGATAAATGCTGATACTAAGAAAAAAGTGGTTAGATCATTACAGATTCCTAAGTCTGTAAAACAGATCCTGGTAAATGCTGATCCTGATACTTATAGATCTGTTTACTCTGATGTCCAACCAACTCCAAACACCCAAAATCCATCAACCTCAGTACCTACCTCTCATTCTACTCAACCTACCCTCAGAACATATCTTAAATCTTATCTCTCCACTTCACAGCCTGCTCGACCTTCATCTTCAGCACCTACTGTGAAATCTTCATCTTCCAAGCCAAAGAGGACAAAGAATGTTCCTCAAACATCTCAAAAGAGAAGGAGGATTGCATGGAGCGATGAATCTGATTCTGAGGAACCGGTTCCTGCTAGAGAACCTGTTGTATCTGAAGCTGAGAAAGAGATTTCTCAGAAGGATTCTGAAATTGGGGGTTCTAGGCTTCTCAAGAGGCTTAAACGAATGACAGTTCCTGAAACTCCCAAGGAATCCAAATCAACAAGGAAGTACAAGAAACAGATGGCACAAAGGCCAGTTTCAGATGATGAAGAGGAAGTAGCTAAGGAAGGGGATCAGGAATCTCTGATCTCACAAGACAAGGAATTTGCTTCAGTCACTTCTTCTCCATCAACTCCATCTTAGGAAGCTGTATTTGACAAGGCTAACTCACCATCTGTGTCTCTTGTTGATCCAGGCACAAGTGCTGATATTGATGTTCAACACTTGGTTGTGTCTGAAGTATTTCTCTTAGAAGCTCCAACAGCAAATAATCCTTCCACAACACCTGTTACTGATGCTGTTCAAACTCCAGAGTTATCAACAACACCTTCTCTGCATCAAGATGCTGATGATCAGACTTTAGGTGAGCATCAGGATATGGCTGTTGATCAGAACTTAGTATCAAATCAGCAATTAGAGGATGTTGAAGCCTCCATTGCTACTCACACTGTTGTCTTATCAGAAGATACTGATTCTTTAAGTTCTAATGCTGCAAATGCTGGAGATACTGGTGATGCTGCTCCAACTGTAGATGCTGATGCAGCAGGTCCTTCAGGACATACTCCTCAACAGACTCTTCCTAAGTCTGAACTGGTAAAGAAGTTTCTTACCGGGGATGCACCAGTACCTTGGAGTGAAACTCCTGCAGGTCAGGAGTGGACTAAGGAATGGAACTCAGTTTCATGTGTTCCAACTGCAATACATCTTGCTGAGTACCTGACTAAAGCTGATGAAATGTTAAATTCTGATGATTTAAAAACCCAGCTTAGAGTCACTGCATTGAGTACTAAACATCTACAAGGTCTTCATTCAACTACTCATGCAGAGCTACACAAGATTCAGGAGAACTTTATCAAACAGGAACAAGTTTGGAAAATTGATAAGAAAAAGTTCTTTCAACCTACCATTGACAGAATTGCTTATATTGAGAAAGCTCAAGAGAAACAACAAGCTCAGATTGATGAAATTCTGACAAATCAGGCTTCTCAGCAATCGCAACTTACTGAAATCCAATCCTCAGTGGAATTACTTATCTCTCTTTTACTACCTGCTGATGCCAAAAAGGGGGAGAAGGTAATTAAGTCTAAATGCAACACTAACAAGACACTACAAGGAAAGGATGATGGAAATGATGATCAAGGATACTCTGGAATGGGTAGCGGTCATAGTCAAGGTAGAAGGTTTACATCAAGACAAGCTAGTCACAGGACAAGTTCTGATACTGGAAAAAGAATAAGTTCTGCTGCTGGTAAAAGGATAAGTTCTGATGAACTTCTAGATCTTGATGAGGAAATGTCAAGACAGTTATTTCTTCAAGAAAATCCAGGAATGGACTTGGAAAGTTTAAAGGAAGAAGAAGCTAGACTTAAATTAGAGAAAGTCACATCTAAATCTGAAGCTTCTGGTAAAAATTCACTTCCAAAACTCAAAGGCATTGTGATCAAAGAAAGGACACATATTGAAGCAACGTTGGCTAGATCACAACCACAGATAGATCCAAGATCCGAGGGTAAAGAAAAGGTTGGTGAACCTATCAAGGTTTATGTACCTCCTGAGGAAGAAGAAATTACTAATGAAAAGGATGATCTTGCTCTGACTTCAAGAAAAGTTCTTAAAACAACCTCTGACATGGCTCAAGTTGTTCAGAGTCAAGAAATTGTAAGTTCTGATATTCAGAAGAAGCAAGTAACCTCTGACAGAGCTCAAGTTAACTTGATATCAGAAAATAGATCAAAGACACACCTACCAGGATTCACTAAAGCAAAACAGACTCAATCTTTGAAGACTACTGCAAGTGGTTTTGAAGCAAGAGTAGTTACTGGAAAGGAAGCTAGAGATAAAACTGGATTGGGAAGTGCTGATGAAAGAAGAGTACACAACACTACCAATGATCCAACTTTCTTGAGTGAACCAGGTATTGGAGCAACTCCTGAGAGATTGAATCAACTGGAATCTGTACAGATGGTTTACCATACCTACTTGAAAGAATACATCATGTTGTATTTCATGATAGATGGTAGGGTTTATCATATAAGATAAAATGCCATTCCATTGAAGTATTTTGAAGAATTGGAGCATGTACTTTTCTTACTTCAAGTGGATGACAGAATAACAGAGACTGCTGCAAACTACTTAAAAGAACAGATTCAGAGACAGAAAAGGCTTTATTCTGTTAAGTCTGACAGCATATATGTTCCAAAGTACAGAGATCACAATGGTGATATTGTTGATATGAAGCCTAATACTGCACAGATCAGAACATATCTTGGTATTAAGGGACTTGAATTCAATCTGGAGTCTGGCAAAGCTTATGTCATAAGACTAGATCAGGAGTTGAGAAAAGCAAAGATCAATGATCTCAGAGCTGTAATCTTTCAAACTGGTGAAGATACTGCAGAGCTTAAAGATGTCAAAAGGAGAATGATTGATGAACTAAGATATGCTGAGAAATGTTTGTTGAAGAACTATCTCAGAACAACTCTTGACATCAGAGAGATCAGAAAATGATGAAGCCAAGTCGAAGATCTACAACTGCTTAAATTCTGATATTTATACAGACTGAAGTTGTTATCAGAAGTTGAAATTGGTAAAAGCTTTAAGGACTGTAAGTTGTAGTTATCTAGTCTAATTCTCATACATTTGTACTTAATATTTTTGACATCATCAAATATCTGTTAAACTTGTATATTATGTTAATTTACAAGTTGGGGGAGATTGTTAGATATATTTGATAATGTCATGGCTAATATGTTTTATGTTTAGCTTTCAGATCTTACTTGAACAGGATAAATCAGTACTTAACTGTTGATCAGTACTTATACTGGAAGTCAGGACTTAAGGATATCAGTACTTATGCTATCAGAAGATAAATATCAGAACTTAAGTGCTGAAGGACAATCAGATAAGGACAGTAGCTGATTAAAGGAAAGAAGATCAAGATAAACATAAGAAGAGATATGCATGAAGAAGGAATTCTGTAAAGAATGGAATACTTGGAAGAAAAGATATCTGATTGATATATTTTAGGAAGCAGAATTATATTCCATATCAATTAGCGATTATCTTGTAACTGTGTAGTATATAAACACAAACACAGGGTTTACACTATAAGTGTTATCATTATTAGAGAAGATTATTCATTGTAACCCTAGCAGCTCTCGTGATATTTATTTATCACTGAGAGGTAACAGTTCCATACTGTAACAGAGTTTATTATTTCAATAAAGTTTGTTTTCTGTTACTTAAGTTCTTAAAGTTCGATTTGAGTGTACTATACACTATATTCACCCCCTCTACGGTGTGTGTGTGTGACCTAACACACGATAATTGATACATAGTCGCATACTGTCGTCCTTCTTCTTCATAAATAATACCGGTGCACCCCATGGGGATACACTGGGTCTTATAATTCCTCTGTCCAGAAGATCTTTTAATTTCTTTGACAATTTTTTCATTTTAACTGGTATCATCCGATACGGAGCTTTCGAAACTGGTTCTGTACCTGGTGCTAAATTGATAGTGAACTCAATTTCTCGATCCGACGGTAATCCTAGAAGTTCATCTGCAAAAGGGTCGGGAAATTCACACACAACTGGGATGTCTTCTATCCTTGAACTTTCCTTCTCAGTATCCAATACATATACTAGATAAATTTACATCATTGTCGTAGCAATCGTTTAGTCTGCATCATCGTCAGGAACTTCTTTCGCTATTTCTCACTCCTAAATATTACCGTTGCATTTCCTGCAGTTTGCAATTGTACTTTCTTATTCGCGCAATCGATCGGAGCATTACTACAAGCTAACCAATCCATTCCTAAAATAACATTAAACTCTCCTAACTTGAAAGGGATTAAGTCCACAGAGAAATGATGTCCGACTATATTGAAATCGCATTCGGACATACTCGATCTACAGGAACTTGGTCATCATTCGCTAATTTTATAATTAATGTCTCGCCCAACCGTTGAATCTCACAACTTATCTTATCAATGAATTCTTCAGAAAAAAAGATCGTGTGGCTCCAGAATTAATCAATACTTTTGGGTCTATTGAATTCACAGAAAGCGTACCTGCAATCACACTAGGACTCTGCACAGCTTCTTTCATTGTCATATTAAAAGTTCTCGCTCTAGGCTGTTTGTGATGTGGTGGTGGAGGTAATGCCAAAACTTTCGGAACACTAGTTATCATAGCTGGTCCTCTACAATCCCTGTCTACATTCTCTTTTCTTCCGCACTGGAAACAAGTAACTTTTGTTCTCCCTGCTGGACATTTATTGGAGTAGTGCCCTTTCTGCTTGCACTTGAAGCATGTCATATTTTCCTTGTTGTAGACGCCCGTATGTTTCTGACCACATGTCTTACAGTACGGTAATTTCGGTCTGATGATTCCCTGCTAGTTGGGAGCTTGGAAATGATTACCTGCTATCTGGTTGCCTTATCATATCCTTTTAAAATTCATATTTGTCCGGGCTTGAAATCCCGGCTTCCTATTATAACAAATCTGAAAATTTCCTTATCCCTTTTCTTTTTGGGCATCTCACTTTCCCCTTCAATGATCATGGCTTTCTGGACCACGGCGATATATGTCATCAATTCAAAGACTGCAACTCTGCTACGAATCCATGGTTGTAATCCCTGTGGGAATCTCTTAGCCAATTTCTCCTCAGTATCAACCTGCTCCGGAACAAACCTAGCTAATTCCGTAAACTTGGCTTTATATTCAGTAACTGGTATATTTCCTTGCTTCAATTCCAAGAACTTGATTTCCATCTGGCTCTTCATATAGCGAGGAGAATACTTTTCTAGAAATAACTCTGTAAACATATCCCAAGTTACGATACCTTCCCCTTCTAAAGCTTTCTTGAATTCCCACCAATAATTTGCTTCTACTTTCAGGAAATAGCTAGCAAAATCAGTCTGCTGATCCTCTTCAACCTTCACAAGCACAAATGTTTTCTCCATTTCTTTCAACCAAGCCTAGCCTTAGTAAGATCTGATATACCCTCAAATTCTGGAGGCTTAACTGACCAAAAATGCTTAAAAGTAACAACAGGCACAACTGGTGGTATCTGAGATTCAGGCAAGGTGGCTGTTGTTGAATCTGTTATTGTTGTTGCTGCATCTGCTGCTGCATCATTACCATCTGTTGTTATATCAGATGGAACATTTGGTTCATGGTATCATTATGTTGTCCCTCGGAATTGCTGTTGGAGGTTTCAGTTCTGGTCTTTCTTTTTGGTGTCATTCTTTTGATAATAAAATAAATGGTTCTTTTAATAATTTATTAAATAGTTAATAATGAATAAAGGAATAATTTGACTAGTATTAACACCAGAAATTTAAACAATTGATAGTGGAAAGAAAAACAATTTGACAGATATCAAAATAAGAAATTGAAATAGTTCTGAACTTAAACGAATCATTGGAATTTATTTTAAAATTCTGAATAATAATGGTTCAAAAATGGTTTTAAATAAAACAGAATTTAAGATATGGAAAAACTATAAAGCAGTAAAATAAATGTAAATGCTGTAAAGACTGAAATTTAAATAAATAAAAAGAAAAAGTTGAAAAAGTTTATTTTATATATATCTGACACCAGCCTCAGGTGTTAATGCTTGATACAAAAGGTCTAACATCAAGTCTGTCATAACTACTGATGTTACATGTCAAAATTAAGTACTACACATATACATACCTGATCTCACAATACTATGTTGCATCTATCTACATATGTCACATATAATACAATAACTAGCTCCAACTGTCAAACATCAAACCCATAGTGGAATGCGTCTCAACTCATCACGAAGCATCTCAATAACTGACTGTGCGAGACAGGTGGCTCTATGAAACTCTACATAAGAATGTGACCCATCATGCATCAAGGCATCTAACTCAAGAGTAGCACTATACACTGTCTACTGTAGTCTCTGCCTCATCATGTAATTTGGCTGAAGTGCGGCTAACGGTCCTCTATCTCTCTGGTCAAACAACCCCATGATCTCTCTGCACTGAGATCTCTAATACTATACATCCTCTCTCACAATACTGTACTCATGATAAGGTACCATATGTGGCTCTGCAACTTGTCCAATAGACTCCTGAGATGGAACCCTAGGTATCCGTGCAACACCCTGCTGCGGAAAACCTAACTGTAATTCCACATCATGCTCATCCATCCCCTCAACCGGGGCCATCTGAAATATCTCCGGCTATGGAGCATATACTGGCATAGGAGGTAACACTGTAGCTGGTGGAAACTCTGCCTCAATCTCCGGTATAATATGATACTATACAGGTAGTGGAGGTGGAAGTAATGGCTCAAAGAACTCTAAGGGATCAAACAGTAATAGTCCTCTCAGACGATACGGATGATGCCATCTGATAATATAACAAAGCAAGAAAAAGGGTCACTCAGCATTCCTAGAACTTATAAATTCCTAATCTAAAACTATCTAAATCCTAACCTTCCTATTCCTATCTTATGTTATCTTCCTATCTTATCTTAATCCCTAATGTTCTTATTTTCAGGAACCAAAACCTATAGCTCTGATGCCAAACCTGTAACGCCCTCCAAACCCGGGGTATAAGTCTGGGGGTTATTAGCTAATTACCAAACTTGTACAAACCTGTATAACAATTAAGAAAATGCATATCTAACCCCTTTTATACTAACCAGGATCTTTTTAGGTTAAAGTATGAAAACAAGAACCACACTATAACTTTATTACAAGCCAAATTTAAAATCTCACAAACCCCTCTTTATTACAAACCATTGTCTAATATGTTTTAAACTATATTCAGCTTTATTCAAATATACACAAAATCTATCTACACTACACCTGCTCAGGTAACTCAAAGCTTTCTTCGTGAATCGGGATCAACACTTTTGGTATTAGAGGGTCCCGCTGCTTGGCTCGTTTCTTTACCACGCGAGTCCTGATATGTTTCATTTTCCTTCTAACTGAAAACAATAAGGTGAATAACAACAAAAAGAGGGTGAGTCATAAGTTTCTCAATAAGTCCACAATATATAAACAATGTTATAATAAGCTAAATGAACAGTTAATTTGGTTACATCTGTAAATAACCACGCAAAAAAGAACAAAGGCCATTATCGGCGAGTGTCAATAAACTAAAATGGACACAAGTTCGCACCTATATCCAGCAGATAAGCCAGGATACAGTGCAGATCCATACGTCAATGTATAGATACATTCGGGTACCCAGACTCTACAGCTCAATACAAGGATCCGGTTAATTCCCGGTCCTTAGGATCAAGTGTATACCTGATCCTAATCATCACCATCCAGTCCATAGAGGAGCAATCGGAACAATCAGTATGCTTTGATGTAACCCAACATCGGAATATATCAGGATATATGTATATATGTATAAACTACTGGAATATGAATAGAGGATTTAACAAATTAGGAGAAATGAGGAATCGCAATGAAATATGAACAAAGGAATGATAATTGTGTATTAGTGTTTGTGAACAGGAATTATCAGTGTGTAACTGCGATAAGAATCTGAAAACAATTCACTATTCTGAAATTAGAATAGGGGGGAAACTTTGCTTTCACGCATTTTACCACAAGCACTTCACCGTTCTCTAACCCTGGCTCGGTCCGCCTTGTTGGCTTCACCTCTATCGAAGAAAGATGCTTATTTAGTCAACTTGTATCTCAATCGCACCTCAAACTGACTTCACATAGTCCTTATCGTCTAGCCGTACGCATATAATTGACTCGTATAACAATTAATAACAATTAGGACTCGATTAACCACATAATTCACACATCACATAAGTCACATAGTCATTATAGGTTTAAAATAATTTTTAGAATCAAAATTGACTCGTTATTCGCTTAACTAAACAATCTCTGGCTCGTTTCCTATTTTTCGGAATTTATTGAGATCGTCTCTATAAGTAATAGGGCATGTAAGTAAATATATATCGAAATTCGACTCGCTTCTAAAAGAAATAGGATTTAAAACTATTTTTAATGAAAACAAATCATTTCTCTGAGTCGAAGGGCTTTTGTTTCGCTTAAATCGGATAAACGGTTCGATTATTATTCGATAAATAAGAATAAATCAATTTATTATATAATATAATTAATTATTAAAAATAATCGAACCTCAAAAATATTTTTTAATATTATTTATGAAAAATCAGAATTAAAAATGATTTTCTCATAATTTTTGGAAATTAAAATAAATTTATTATGATTTATTGAAAATAATTTGATTAATTATCAAAATAATTAATCATTTGTAAATAATTAATAAATTAATAATAAATAATTAAAGAAATAAATAATTTTGAATTTTAGAAAATATTTTAGAATTATTTATAATATAAATCAATTAATTAAATAATTAATTATTTATAAAATAAATAAAAATGATTTTTATAATTTATAAAATAAAAATAAAAGTAAAGTAAAATAATATTCCAAAAAAAATTTATAAAAATAGTTTTGGGGAAAAATAAATCCAAACCGGGTACAAACCGGGTTTTGATTCGGGCTAGCAAGAAAAGAAACGGGTCGTCTGCCGGTTTGAACTCCGGCGACGTCCCCAGTTTCTGGCGACCTTAATTCAGGCTGCCCAGAGGGTTATTCACCCCTGATTTCATAGGGTTTTTAATCCCTGTCCTCCCAGAAACTCAAACCCCATATCCACAAGTATAGACGATATCTATATCGTCTTCTCCGACCAAAGTCGAAGAACGCTGCCGACAGTCGCGGCGGTTTCCGGCCACCACAACCCAGAACTCGACAAAACTAGTTGCAAAACACTCATAACTTCGTTATGATACTAAACTAGCCTATCAAAACCTCAAACAATCGTCCCTGTGACCGGAAAAATGGAATAGTCGTTTAAGGCGGCGATTTTCCAGCGAAAATCAAACATAAACCAAATTCAGTGAAATCGGTCTCAATCGATCACAAATTTCACGATCTACAACTCTATATCGCTTATTTAGATCAAAACAATCTCAAACTAAAAGATCTGAATTCAAATTAAAACCCCAAAATTTATATTGAAAAACGATGCAATTAAACATGAAATTGATAGCAAAATCAGAAAGTAGGGATCAAGAGCTTTCGATTGACTACTTACATGAACGATTTGGTTAACAGAACCACGTTTAAATCTCTGCTTGAATCCAAGAATTCAAGAACCCTAATTTCTAGAAATTTGGGGATTTTCTGAATTTTTCTGATTTTTATAATTAATTATAAATAATTAAATAAAAATTAGGCTATTTTTAGTAGTAAAATTAATACTACTAATTAAAATTAAGGCCCTAATTATACATATATTAAAACTAATTGGCCCCTAATTTTATAATTTTTGAGTATTAATATTTAATTTTTAAATATTTAATATATACAATATATATGCCCAAAATTTTCAAATATTGTGAATAATTCAAAAATACAGAGAAATGGTATAATTGAAAGTCCTATAATTTTATAAAAATAAAAATATGATTTTTGTGGGGTTTTTAACACCTAAAGGGGCCCAGAAAAATCATTTTTCGCAAAACAAGAAAATTAATAAAATATCAAAATGTTCAGAATAACGCAATGGTACATGCAGTTCTAAGAAAAATAAGGCCAATTATTTTACTTGAAAATCATTAATTTAAAAAATACTTCGGGTCGTATAACTTTTGATACGAAAGCTTTTAATACAAAATAAAATATTCGATAAATACCCGGAAAATACACTGACAATACGGCACACACATAGCATATAACAGTTAGGGTTTTATAACTAATTACACGTACATGGCCTAATAAGACACATAATTTATCTTTATTATGATATAATACAAGCGTAATTTCCCAGTTGTTACAATTTATCATAAATTGCATTGCATGTTTAAATTAAAAGTTGATGTTGATATTTAAATTGTTGTTAAATATCAAAAGTGGTATTAATATATATGATTGATGTTGACTCCAGTATTGGATGTTGTGAGCATCAAAGTTAGTATTAATATCTAATTTGACGTTGACATCAAAATAAGTATTAATATCAAAAGTGCAGTTTTGAATAAAGTTTATAATTTAGTTCATAATCATTGTTTCATATTATTGTTTATAATATTTCTGTAAACACTGTTTTACGAGTTTTATTCTCGTTGAGATTTAAAGTATTGCTGAAGCATTTTCGCTGAAAAACATCAAAAGCATTTTGGATACATTTAAGGAACCAATTCTAGGATTTTTTTAACTGAATTTTCAAATTCAGCAATTATGAATTTAAATGTTTTGCTTTATTGAAGATATGGGTTTTTATATCAAAAGACCATATCTATGTTATACTGAACTTGCTGAGCATTTCTTTCGCTCATACTTGCCTTTTTTAAATTTAACCTTCTAGTGAGGAATAACTTGCGATGTTTAGCTGCGTAATTCGAGAAAGAAGAGAATGATGCAATTACAAAGATGATTGGTCCAGGGTTTGGGGAACTAGAGTAAGTTCTATTGTAAAAAAGTTTTTCATTTGTATATTAGTTGAGTTATTATATTTGGGCCTAGTATACTTCCTTTCGAAGTTATACTAGCGGGTCTAGTTTGGAGTTTATAATTTGTTGAAAAAGATGTTTTAAAATAAAGTGAAAAATTTATTTATGGAACTTGGATTTATTGTTTCTGGAACTGTAACCTGAAAAGTTCTTTGTGTAGTTTTGGGGTCGCGGATGTTATATTTCAATTGTTAAGAACTGTATACTGTAAAACAAGTTATTTTGGATTAAAGTTTTATCGTAACGACCAAATCTTCCGACCCCAGGTTTGGGGACGTTACAGAATGGTATCAGAGCTAAGGTTATAGTAAATTAGAAACGAGAGTGTGTAAGAGTGCGTATAGTTATGTAAGGACGTCAGAGCTCATATCGAGTTCGTATTGGACTATTAGACATAGTATCAATGAGTTAGTTAAGATAAGGTGTACTCGTTTAATTTAGTTGTGTTGAGTTGGATAGATATCTTGAAATCTGCAAACGTCTATGGTGGAATATGTTAGTCCCTTAACAATGCAACAAGAATTACAGAAGGGGGGTTGAATGGAATTCTTGAAACTTTTTCTCAAATAAAATTGTTCTAACTTAAATATATATATATATATATATATATATATATATATATATCAGTGTGAATTAATTTGCAGAGTGCGGAATAATAACTTGAAATGAATCAAAACACAAGTAATTAAAAACACAAGTCTTTAAAAACTTTCTACTGGATTTGAATGTATCCACCAGAGATATATAATATATCAAGAGAACTCTGTGTAGCAATTAGCTCACAGCTGCTTAAAAATTGTCAACAACTAAGATTGTAGAGAAATGCTAAGAATACAACTTACAAATTCTTCTCTCTTGGTTGCTTAGTTAGTTGTTCTATTTGCTACTTCTTGGTTTATATATCACCAAGATTACAAAGCAATAAGACAAGATAATAAAACAAAAACTATCAAGTCCAATACTATGCTACTTTATTACTATATTCCAGTATCTTTGAATATCTTCATAATAGCATGGAAATGGCAATGCTTCTTTTTTCTCTAAAACCCAGTTAAATAGGCTTTCACATTCCATTTGCATACACTCGACGCATGTGACTGTGTTGTCACTGTCAACAGATGTTTGAATTCTTTATCTGTCGGGTTCATGATCATTCGTCGAGTTTATGATCTTCCGTCGGGTTGTCTTGTTGATCATCCGTCGAATGGCATTGTTGTTTATCCGTCGAGTAGCAATCTGGCACTTGACTTCATTTCATTTATGCAAAATTACAAGACATCATCTATGTACAATTAATCAACATATTCTGCATATCTAGTTAAAGTCAACATGACTTGAGTACTACTATAGAATCTAAACAATGTGTATGCAGAAATGTGCTATAGACTTATTATTTTACAAGCTACTCACTCGATGGATAATAAATCATCATCCGTCGGGACTATATTGAGTTATCCGTCGGGACTATAATCCTTATCTGTCGAGTGCTACATTTTTCACTAAGTAAAATCTACCAAGGTGTTTTGTTAATGAAATCATCAAGTACACAACATATACACAACAATCTCCCCCAATTTATGTTTACTAGAATTGTAGCCATAAATTAAGAGAAACTTGATGATAACAAAATACCCTAAAAAATAAAACTTTGAAAGTAAGTAGATAAAACTATAAAGTGCATCATTTAACAAATTATACAAAGTTTAGCTCACAGTCATTTTCAAGGTGCTCCTCTAGCCTGAGCAGATTTATCTAGTTCCTTGAAGTTCTGGATCTCTTTCCAAGCTTTCTGTTGTTTTCTTCTATCTGATTTTGGAGCTGTCTGTGGAATTCCGGTTCATCAGATTCTGAGAGATTTAGCTTTTCTTGCATCTCCAAGAGAGTCTCATTGCTAGAGATGCTCAATTGGTCTTCTAATCTGAAAAATCTTCTAACTCCTTTGTCATCCATGAACTCCATCAGCCAGTAGGGCCTTAGATGCATTCTTCTCCCTGTGTAAGGAATAATTAGAGTCTTTAGGAGTGCATCTTTAGCTCTAATACTCCTCAGTTCTTCAATCTTCTTTAGAACTAGTCTTCTTGCAGTTACATTGAACCCGAAGTTCTTCTTGAAAGATGAATAAACCTTTATCAGTACAGCTTGGCTTTCTTGAAGGATCCTGTGAAGTGGCCATTGAATCTCCTTTCCTCCCTTGTACTTGAATACTAACCTTTCAGGTAGATTTCTGTATGCATTAATCCCTCTCACTTCTTCTAATTCATCTAGATAGAGATTTAGATCAGAGAATTCCTTGATGTCACACAAGTACATGTAATCTCCCTTGTTGACTTTAGATTGAGCTTTGACTAGAGATTTGGATTTGAGAGGTGACAACTTCACTTTCTTGACTGCTCTTGACTTTGTTCTCTTTGGCTTGTTAAGGATTGGCAGATTGAAGTCAGGAATTGGTAGGCTTTCCCATTCTATTGGTTCATCCTTAGGCACAATAGGTTCACCATGAATGTTCCTGTAAGGATCCACCACCTTGATGTCTTCAAATACCACAGAGGGTTTTGATGCTTGAGTTGTAGTTGGAGTGGATTCCTTGGAAACTAATCCTCCAATTCCTACCAACAAAGTTCAATTTCCTTTTGGTTCTTTTGGCCAATTCCTTGTATCTCTGAGATTTCTTCTGTTGTGATTCAACTTGCTTCTTTGGATCTTGAGATTCAGTGATTTCAGATGGCTGAGCAGAAATCTGTTGTGTTGGTTTCACAGCTTGTAGCTTGGCCAAGATAACAGCTTGCTCTTTCTTTTGCTTGGCCTTTTTGGCATTTAGAATAGCTTGCTTTTTTTCCTGCTTCAATTTTGCCTTTTCTTCTCTCTTTGCTTGAGCAAATTGAGGATGTCCAGCCACCACACAAATTTCTTTCCCATTCCTGAAAACTTTAGCAATTCTCTCTTTTAAGGCTGAATCAGCTGGATCCTTGTAAAAGGAAATTGATCTTGAAAGAAGCTTCTTCTCATCAGGCTTAGGTGTCTTATATACTGTATCCAGAGGGTTCTTTAATGATGATTTTGGAGAGTTCACCCTTGGCTTCAGAATAATTTCAACCTTTGGAGATTTGATGCAGGATGGTTGTCCTCTTTCCAGATAGTTCATGCTCATTTCATTCACAGAGATCTGCTTGACTTGAGAGTGATGAATGGCTGACTTTACTGGCTCCTTTACTAGCCCAAACTTCTTTTGTATATTCTCATTAATTTTCTCCTAGTTGATTGGCTTCAACTGCTCCTTTTCAGCTTCTCTTAAATTGGTTGTTGCTGCATTGATCAGATCAATACTGTCTGTTACTGGTGGCTTGGTGAAAGCAATTGTAGGCATAATTACTTTACTGATTTGAATTTGAAGCTTCTCCCCCTCACTTGGTCCTTTCTCCCCTTTTTGTTATCATCAAGTTGAGTAGAGGAGGAGGTTTGTGCAGCCACCAGTTTCTGAAGCAAGTCTGTTTGTTGAGCTTGATGAAGATGAATGGCTGTTAGAGATGCTTCCATAGTTGACATTCTTGTATCTAAAGCATCTATCTTTGTGGCAAGATCAGAATTTTTCCTGAGTTGTCTCTTGATGTCAAGAATTGTAGCTTCTGGAAGCTTAGAGTCCATCTTGTCAGAAATAGCCTTTTTCATCTCATTAATATCACCCTTGATGGTGTTGACATCTCTAGCATGTTGGAAGCCTTGAATCTATTGTAGTTGCAGAGAAGCAAGATGTGCTTGAAGGAGCTTCTTGGTGTTGGCATTTGTAGTGGTTTGAAGAGCAGATTTTGTCTGATTTATGAGTTGAATCAGGGTTGTCTTGAAGTAGTGTTCATCACAATGTTTTGAAAATGCCCATGATGGCATGCCTGATCTTGAACTGGAACCTACTTCACCTCCTATGTCCAATGGCTCTTTTTCACTATCTCCACCTTCACCTCCAAAGAAATCTGCTGAACCACCAGTCTCATAATCAACATCACCAAATGTAGAGGGCAAAGCTGTGATGGCATCCTTAGCTCTTAGCATTGACTGAGTGGTATGCACCAAATTGAGCATCCTTTCTACATTGTCATTGCCCTATTCAGCTAGAAGTTGATAAGCTGGAACAGGGTGAGTAAATGCCTCAGCATCAAGAGAGGTGGAATCTATAACAGCTTGAGATTGCTGAGATAGTCCCTCCCTGTCTGCATCCTGGACATTCATTAACTCACTAGCAGTGACATCCATCCTTATAGCTCCTGTACCTGCATTTCTCTCTTGTTCTCTCTTTTGTTGCATCAGGGTCTCACCCTGGCTTCCCACCCTCACACCCTCACCCTCACCATCTAAGGTGGGACTCCTCTCACTCTCTTTTGCCAATCCTGAAGAAATGGATTGCATATTTTCACTCTTTTGCTCTCCTTTTTCCTGGGAGCAACCCAGACTCTCACTCATAACACTCTCTTCCCTCAATCCTAAGAGTGACTGTACAACCACTAAGTCTTCTGCACTAGAGATAATAGATGAAATTTGAAGTTGTGTAGAGACACCCGACGGATGAGGAATATCCATCGAGTTAGCAGTTTGACTATCCGACGGATAAATACTGTTAACCTTATCCGTTGGGATACAATCACTACTCGACGGATGAGCAATATCCATCGAGCGAGTAGAAATGAATGAACTTGGAATTGATACTATTGTGGACTCTGTTCCGATTGATGAGATTTTGGGCACAGATGTTTCAACAGTTCCTGAAAGAATTGGCAAGTGAGCCAACAAATCATCCAAAAGATGATGCTCACTTGCAATAGATTTTGGCTTCCCCAACAAAGTTAAAGAAGGGGAATCAAGAATTGAAGTGTTGATCATGTCCACATCCTGAGAGTTTGTGGGAGAATTTGGTGTTTGAGGTGCTTCTATAACTAATGATTTTGGTTGTGACTCCACATTTATTGGAGCCACATCAAGCTGAATTTGTGAAGGTGTAGTGACTGTGTCTTTAGCACCAGTTTGCACAGTGTGTGAACCCTGTGCATCCCCAAAGGTTTTGGATTTCTTCTTTCTAGCATAAGTTTGGGGTGAGCTAGTGTCCCTTACCCTTTTGGCCCGTGCTCTTGGCTGAGAGCTTTGTTCAATAGCCACATCCTTTTGGGAGGATGCAACTAGAAATGAGCTTTTATCCTTATTAATCACTGCAGTTTGTTGGGAAATTGCAGTGTGGCTAGGTTGGGAACCACTTAACTCTCCATCCTTATTCTTAGGGTTTCTTTTATGTTCACCCTGTCCCTCACCTACCTTACCCACCTTCACACTCCCCTCTTTGGTTTTGGTAGATTTTACAACTGGCATCTTTTGGGAGATACCATAGGGGCTTTCTTTGATTTGGATTTTGAAATTTTTGATGATTTAGTAGCTTGGGTAGGCAACTTTTGGGTCATTGACACAGTTTCCATTGCTACACTAGTATTCAAAGAAATTTGTGAGGTTGGAATAGTAGGGACAGATGAACTTACCTCACTTACCTGAGGTGCTTCCATTACAGGGAAATAGAAGAGTGGCACTTCTCTATGATGATTTTCCATGTTCAAATATGCAATAACTCTTCTCTCTTGAACCCAACAATCTAATTTGTTGTTTGGGTTCTCAAGTACAATTTTCTCAGATAGGTGGTTAGCTAACATCATGAAAAATTTAGCATAATAAACATTTTTTCCCCTCTTATTTAACTCTCCTAATTTAAATCCCAACTCAAACAAAACAAGATCACTGAAATTAAAGAACTTATCTGTAACTAGCATGTACAGCATGTTAAGCATGGAAATATTGACAGAATTAAAATTACTTATTTTACCAGAAAAGACCTTGGTCACTACATCGCACATGAAACTCCATTCCTTCCTAAGACCCAATCTCCTAATGTCACTTAACTTAGAAGTAGAAAGAGCATAGTTCATGGAATTAAGCATATTAACTATATCAGTGTCTGTGTATGGTGAGGTCACAATATTATCAGGAATCTCGAAACATGCTTTGATAACATCACTATTAATACAGAATTCCTTACCTTTAATGGTGAGTGTGATGGTCTTATCTGTCGAGTTTTATGAAGCAGTAGTCCACATCTCTTCAACAACCTCATAGAAGATGGTGGGTGATTCTAGCATTGCATAGCTGAGTTTGCAGTTCTTCATAAAATCCATCATTTTGTGGTAGTCATTTGAATGTTGAATCCACTTGTTCACTAGAGCCATGAAGTTGTTCTTCTCATAGATGTATCCAGTTTGTGACATGATCTTGACTACTGGTGTCATTGTTAGAGAGTGGAAATTGCAGAGATAGAGATGCTAATTGCTTTTGAGAAAGAGAGAATTTAGAGCAGATAATTTGAGAATGATAAAAAAAAGCAATGGAAATGAAATAAGCTTTTATACTATCTAAAAAATAACTGTCAAAAATAATAAAGTAAAATAAAGTAACCAATGAAAATTGCCTAAAATAGTCGTTTAAAAATAAACTATAAAAATTCCATCAATTATCTGTCGTGTTATGCTTACAAACTGTAAGTATACTCGATGCACAATGTTCATGAAATTAACAGCTAAGATTAAGACAATTTGACGAATGAGGATAAACTGTTATCCGTCGAGTTATAAAATATTCCAGAAAAATAATTGATTTTTATTTACAAGCAATATTCTAACGGATGATCAAACTCGATGGACAAAGATCATCCGTCGAGATGTAAATTTTGACTTAGCCAAACTTCCATCTTAGACTGAAAAATCAATTAAATTTACGGCTGCATAACAACCTGCAAATTATCTAAAAAGATTTAAGAATAATTAAGCATACCTAACTCACTTAACAACCTTGAGAAGGTGGATTCATCCAGTGGCTTGGTAAAAATATATGCAAGCTGCTTTTCACTTGGAACAAAATGTAGTTCCATAGTACCATTCATTACATGTTCCCTTATGAAGTGGTACTTGATGTCTATGTGCTTTGTCCTTGAATGTTGTACTGGATTTTCAGTGATGGCAATTGCACTTGTGTTATCACAGAAAATAGGAATCCTCTCAACTTGCAGATCATAGTCTAGCAATTGATTTTTCATCCATAAAATCTGTGCACAGCAACTGCCAGCAGCAATATATTCAGCTTCAGCTGTAGAGGTAGAAACTGAATTTTGCTTTTTACTGAACCAGGACACAAGCTTATTTCCTAGAAATTGATAAGTTCCTGTTGTACTTTTTTTTATCAATTCTACAACCTGCATAATCTGCATCTGAATAACCAGTTAGATCAAAACCAGAATCTCTAGGGTACCGAATGCCAAGTTTTGGTGTTTCCTTGAGATATCTGAAAATTCTCTTAATAGCTAATGAGTGAGATTCTCTAGGATCAGCCTGAAATCTAGCACATAAACATGTAGCAATCATTATGTCTGGCCTACTAGCTATTAAGTACAGAAGTGAGCCAACCATGCCCCTATAACTTGAAATATCCACAGACTTTTCAGTAGTGTTTAATTCAAGCTTAGTTGCAGTGGCCATGGGAGTTTTTGCAGATGTGCAATCCGTTAGATCAAACTTCTTTAAAAGATCATAAATGTATTTAGTTTGACTAATGAATTTTCCATCACTAACTTGCTTAACTTGCAAACCAAGAAAGTAAGTTAGTTCTCCTATCATACTCATTTCATACTTACTCTGCATCAATTTGGCAAACTTTTTGCAAAGTTTTCATCTGTAGAGCCAAAAATAATGTCATCTACATAAATTTGAACAAGTATACTAGAGCCATTAACATTTCTAAAGAATAAAGTTTTATATACAGTACCTCTTGTGAAGTGATTTTCCAACAGGAACTTTGATAAAGTGTCATACCAGGCTCTAGGTGCTTGCTTCAGTCCATAAAGTGCTTTCAAAAGATAGTAGACATATTCTGGAAAATTTGGATCTTCAAAACCAGGAGGCTGGCTAATATAGACTTCCTCCTCCAAGTCTCCATTCAGAAAGGAACTTTTGACATCCATTTGATAGACCTTAAAATTGGCATGGGCTGCATAGGCTAAGAAGATTCTGATGGCTTCAAGTCTTGTAACAGGAGCAAATGTTTCATCAAAATCTATTCCTTCTTATTGACAATAGCCCTTAGTAACCAATCTAGCTTTGTTCCTGACTACTATGCCATTTTCATCCATCTTGTTTCTGAATACCCATTTGGTGTCAATTGGATTCTTTCCTCTAGGCTTGGGCACCAGCTTCCATACCTTATTCCTTTCAAATTGATTTAGCTCCTCCTGCATAACTAAAATCCAATCAGGATCCAACAAAGCTTCTTCTACCTTCTTCGGTTCTTCCTTAGAAAGAAAGTTGATGTACAGACATTCTTCTTGAGTTGCTCTCCTTGTTTGAACTCTAGAAGATACATCACCAATTATGAGCTCAAAGGGGTGATCTTTTATCCATTTTCTTTGTTGAGGTAGATTAGCTCTAGATGAAAAGGCCTCATTGTTGTCTTGATGTGTGATTGAGTTTTGATTGTTAGAAACTCCCCCTGAGTTAATGGATCTTTGATTTGAGAAAGGGGAGCTTTCTGTAAGTGATCTATCTTGACTCCCAACTCTTTTTGATAACCCGACGGATGGTGAATTTTGAGTACCGACGGATGAAGCAGGTTGCCTTCCGACGGATAAGGCAGATTGTCTCCCGACGGATGAAGCATTATGCAACTCGACAGATATTGAATTTTGTGCTTCATTGGTAGTAGATTTTTCTGCATTATCATTTGATACTGTTTCTTGATCACTTTCATCATCACTGTCATCACTAACCATCTCCACATTGTCAAATTTGAGGCTCTCATGGTAGTCTCCATCTTGCAGTCCTTCAATCTTTTTATCATCAAACACAAAATGTATTGATTCCACAACAATGTTGGTTCTTAGATTGTAGACTCTATATGCTTTACCAACAGCATATCCAACAAAAATTCCTTCATCTGCTTTAGCATCAAACTTCCCATTCTGATCAGTTTGATTTCTCAAGATATAACATTTGCAGCCAAAGACATGAAGAAAATTTAGAGTTGCCTTCTTGTTCTTGAATAATTGATAGGGAGTCATGCATTTTGCTTGATTAATCAGAGAAATATTCTGAGTATAGCATGCAGTATTTACAGCTTCAGCCCAGAAATATATTGGTAATTTAAATTCTTCAAGCATTATCCTGGCAGCTTCAATAAGTGATCTTTTCTTCCTTTCCACTACTCCATTCTGTTGTGGAGTTCTTGCTACTGAAAACTCATGCAAAATTCCATTTTCTTCACAAACTGCTCTCATGGCAGAATTCTTGAACTCAGTTCCATTGTCACTACTGATTCTTCTTACTTTGAAATCAGGATGATTATTGACTTGCCTTATGTGATTGATAATGATTTCACTAGCCTCATCTTTAGACTTTAGGAAATATGTCCAAGAGAACTTTGAGAAATCATCTACAATTACTAGGCAAAATCTTTTCCTTGAAATGGACAACACATTGACTGGTCCAAACAAATCCATGTGTAGCAGATGCAAAGGTTCTCCAATTGTTGAATCAAGCTTCTTCCTGAATGATGCTTTGATCTGCTTTCCTTTTTGACAGGCATCACATAATCCATCCTTAGAAAACTCCACTTGAGGAATGCCTCTAACCAGTTCTTTCTTTACTAGTTCATTCATGGTCTTGAAGTTTAAATGGGATAGCTTCTTGTGCCATAACCAACTTTCATCCTGGCTTGCTTTGCTGAGAAGACAAGTAACAGATTCTGCATTTGATGAGTTGAAGTCAGCTAGGTACACATTTCCTTTTCTCACACCAGTGAGAACCACTTTGTTGCTCCTCTTGTTAGCCACAACACATGCTTCTGAGTTGAAGGTTACTGAATTGCCTTTATCACAAAGCTGGCTGATACTCTGCAAATTATGCTTGAGACCATCCACTAAGGCAACTTCCTCAATGATGACATTGTCTTTTGAAATCAAGCCATATCCCACAGTATAACCCTTGCTGTCATCTCTAAAAGTAATACTAGGGTCAGCTCTCTCCTTGAACTCTGTGAGCAGGGTAGAATCATCAGTCATGTGTCTTGAACAACCACTATCCAAGTACCATAGATTCTTTCTGTTACCCTGCACACATCAAAGTCAAATCAAGTTGATTTTGGTACCCAAGTTTCCTTGGGTCTTGCCTTGTTTGCTTTCTTTTTCTGTTTCTTAGGTTTGATCTCATTTGACTTGGGGATATCAGATTCATCCTTAGTCATTTGAACCTTTGAAACCATTCGTTACAGTAGAATTATCATGCAAATTATGATTAACAGGGAATGGCATGCTATTAGTGAACATGTTATTCCAGTAAGGCATGCTAAATGGCATTTGTGGCATACTAAATGCAGCATAATAAGGATTAGGTGCAAATGGCATATTAGCAAACTGTGCATTCATATTCTATGTAGACATAGCATTCATAGGCATAGGAGGCATGGCATTCATGTTGGGAAAGTGAGGTGGCACAGATATGGAAGTAGGCATGGCAGATTTGTAATTAACAGACAAATGATTTACACTACCATACTTGACATAGATTTTTCTAGGAGCATATTTATCAGGTGTGTAGTTATTGTGTTTATTAATCCCTACTTTACCATTTCTATTATTTTTCCTTTTAGCCTCTGTTTTAACCTCAATCTTTTCAAGTCTGTCACTCAATTGCTTGACAGTCATATGACCAACATTAGCCTTCTTCTCCTTCTTCACTTGACTAGATTCTCCTGGAACAAAATTCTTGGAAACTGATCCATATCTGTCATTTAACTTGACAAGCTTGGTTTTACTCACAGGCTTTCTCACAGTCGACGGATGAGGATTTATGTCACTCGACGAATAACCCTTTTTGCTATCCGATGGATGACCCTTATCATCCGTCGAGTCTACATCTGTTAGCAATCCTTCCACCAAATTGGATTCCAGCTTCTCATTGTTCTTCTTACAGGCTGCATCACAAAAGGACTCAATCCCTTGAACTTTGGTGATTTGAGCATGAACATCTCTAGATGTTTTCCATGCCTTAATCAGCTCTTGTTCATGTTCTAGCTGCTTCTTCAAGATCTCTTCTTTCTTCAAGGACTCGGTTAATTCATCCTTAGCAATTTTACACTCAATTCTTAATTTTTCAAATTCAATGAACTGAAACTCTAGCACATTATTCCTCTCACTTAAAAATAAATTATTTTCTTTGATTTTAGCATTTTCTTTAGTGAGAGACTTAAGTGTAATGCGCAAATAATATAATTCTGTAGACATTTTATTTATAGCATCATTACACTCAGCTTTAAATAAATGTGCAAGGTTAGTGGTGATTACCTGAATACTTGAAGAACTTGTCTCTATTTCATCAGACTTGGCCATTAGGGCTAGATTGACATAGCTGACATCCTCATCCTCATCCAGACCATCTGCAGCCCAGTTATTTTCTTGTGTAATGAAAGCCCCTTCCTTTTGTTTGAGAAGCTCAAAGTATTTCTGTTTATAATCCACAAGCTCAAGCTTCTTTTTGTTGGAATCTGACTTTCTACACTCACTAGCAAAGTGCCCTGCCAAGCCACATTTGAAATACTTGAATTTTGATTTATCCACCATGTTTCTATTTGGCTTAGTTGCTCCAAAGTTCTTCTTGAACTTGAGCTTGGCTAATCTTCTGGAAAGAAATACTAGATGTTCATCAATATCTTCCATGTCATCTTGGCTCAAAGAATCTTCATTTTCTGCTGCCAGCCCCTTACCCTTGTTTTCACAGACCTTTGAAGTTGATTCAAGAGCTTCAATCTTCATCTCCTTCTCTTCTGCTAACTCAACAACTAGTGCAATGGATCCTCCTTTCTTCTTTCCTCTCTCCATCCTCTGATCTTGCTCTATTTCAAGCTCATAGGTTTCCAGGATGCCATACAGTCTCTCCAAAGTAAAGTCCTTGTAATCTTGAGAGTTTCTCAATGAGACTGTCATAGGTTTCCATTCATTTGGAAGAGATCTAAGGAACTTCAGATTGGAGTCTTTTGTCTGATAGACCCTTCCATGCAGCTTCAGAGCATTTATTAGTTTTTGAAATCTACTAAAGATGTCAGTGAGAGACTCACTTTCTTCACTATGAAAATGTTCATATTGCTGAAACAGTAGCTGCATCTTGTTTTCTCTAACTTGCTCAGTGCCATCACAGATAATCTGTATTGTATCCCAAACATCCTTAGTAGTTTTGCAATTGATGATGTTGTCAAACATATCACCATCAACTCCATTGAACAGGATATTCATGGCCTTCTTATCTTTCCTGACTTGTTTAATATCAGGATCAGACCATTCATGCCTTGGCTTGGGGACGGATGGCTCATTTGCAGTTGCATCTCTCATTGGTACATGAGGGCCTCTTTCTATGCAATCTACATAGGCCTCATCTTGAAAAAGTAAATGAAGATGCATCTTTACCTTCCAGTGATGGTAATTATCTTTATCCAGAAAAGGAATCTTGACTCCAACATCCTTCTTGTTCATCTTGTTGTTTTTTTGTGATTTTAAACTCTTTGTTTATCAAGAGCTTGCTCTGATACCAATTGTTAGTCCCTTAACAATGCAACAAGAATTACAGAAGGGGGGTTGAATGGAATTCTTGAAACTTGTTCTCAAATAAAATTGTTCTAACTTAAATATATATATCAGTGTGAATTGATTTGCAGAGTGCGGAATAATAACTTGAAATGAATCAAAACATATGTAATTAAAAACACAAGTCTTTAAAAACTTTCTGGTGGATTTGAATGTATCCACCAGAGATATATAATATATCAAGAGAACTCTGTGTAGCTATTAGCTCACAGCTGCTTACAAATTGTCAACAACTAAGATTGTAAAGAAATGCTAAGAATACAGCTTACAAATGTTTCTCTCTTGGTTGCTTAGTTAGTTGTTCTATTTGCTACTTCTTGGTTTATATATCACCATGATTACAAAGCAATTAGACAAGAAAATAAAACAAAAACTATCGAGTCTAATACTATGCTACTTCATTACTCTATTCCAGCATCTTTGAATATCTTCATAATAGCATGGAAATGGCAATGCTTCTTTGTTCTCTAAAACCCAGTTGAATAGGCTTCCACATTCCATTTACATACACTCAACGCATCTGACTGTGTTGTCACTGTCAACATATGTTTGAATTCTTTATCCTTCGGGTTCATGATCATCCGTCGAGTTCATGATCATCCGTCGGGTTGTCTTGTTGATCATCCGTCGAATGGCATTGTTGTTTATCCGTCAGGTAGCAATCTGGCACTTGACTTCATTTCATTTATGCAGAATTATAAGACATCATCTATGTACAATTAATCAACCTATTCTGCATATCTAGTTAAAGTCAACATGACTTGAGTACTACTACAGAATCTAAGCAATGTGTATGCAGAAATGTGCTACAGACTTATTGTTATATAAGCTACTCACTCGATGGATAATAAATCATCATCCGTCGGGACTATATTGAGTTATCCGTCGGGACTATAATCCTTATCCGTCGAGTGCTATATTTTCCACTAAGTAAAATCTACCAAGATGTTTTATTAATGAAATCATCAAGTACACAACATATACACAACAGAATATTCCAAGGATACTACGAGTCAACGATGATGTAGATTATCGATAACCTTAAGACGTGGAGAAAAAGAGATTGGAGACGAATGACGATTCATCAGATGAGTTTGGAAAGAAGATAAGTATAAAGACCTTGGCAATACCTTCTATATCTATAATTTATTTTGACATCTCTCAAAAAGAGGTATATGTTAGAGGATATATTCCTTAACACTTATTTTAAAATAACGTATGTGTTTTAAATGTGCCAGAGGCTGTCTTGATGCATATTTTCAGGATTTGATAGCCCTATCAAGTTATAATATTAGACTTCCACTTTTCTTATATGGTGAATAGTTTTATGGGTGATATGACAGAACTTGGCCATTTTACGCCAGAATCTTGTTTTCTGGATTTCATTTTCTCCAGAAATATCAGCTTTGAAATATTTTCAGTTTTGATCCAAGGATTGCATTAACAAATTATTTAGAGCATCTCCAACAGCCTCTTAAGATCACTCTTTAATATAATATAAATTATTAGCTCTAAGAAATTTAGTGCACATTCATCTCTAATAATACTCTTTATATCCACTCATCATTCAATTTTATATTAATAAAAATAACTTGAAATGATTAAAGTATAAAATAAAGTGGAAAGAGAGAGAGAGAGTATATCTTCCCAATTTACTATAAAATATTAGTTAAGAGCTAGCTAGAGGCTCTTAAAAATGAGAAGAGAGAAGGTGCTCTTAAGATTTTAAAGAGCCTCTAAGAGTCTCTTGGAGCTCAAATTTAAACATCATTCTTTATTTTTTCAACTTAAGAGCCTGTATGAAGAGTTTTTTGCATATGCTCTTATTAGAAATCCTTGATTACTCATTTGATTTTGAATTCTTTTCATATTCTTTTACTCTGACTGAGATGAACAACCTTATTTATAAGGGACGCCAGGACTCTCTGTCTGTGTGATAGAAGTTAGATGGGACACATCACTAGTGTGTTGTGCATTACAAAAAGGCTAATTACCTTCACTTGTAAATGTCAGAACCAAGGCACACAACGTCGGGTTCATTTGATCATATTGATCTCTTAGTTATCCTTCCATTTCAACAAAACTTCTCAAATATTCAGAGTTTGGTAACCACAATCATGGGACATTTGTCATGATATGGAATTTTTTTCTTTCCATAATTCCAGGATTTTATTATTTGAAATATTTAAAGGTATGCCAATCAAGGATTATCCTGGTCAAGGTAAAGTTAGACTTTTGGATGAATTACCATGAGCGGTAGTGAATTGCGATGGGATTAAAATATCAGTGGTGAATGATAAAGTAAGTCGATTTCTCTATTTCTATTTCTCTTTCTCTTTATCTTTCTATTTCTTTCTATCTATATCTTTTTCTTTTCTTTTCTCTCTATATTTTTCCCTCTCTTGATTTCAAGAAAGGTTATCCTATGGAGAAGTGGGTTAAATTATCTGAGTAAGAAGAAATAGTACGGATTGAAGCTTCCGTGATAACTATATAAAGTAAGGAATCTGAGTTTTGTTCAAAATTTTCAAAATGGTTGCATATGCAAGGTTGGAAAGTTGGTATGTAGATCCTAGTATTCTCTTCTGGTGATTATGACGACGGAATCCTTATAAGGAGGGTAGATTGTGATATCCCGAATTTTAGTAATTAATATTATTATTCCTTGAATATCTTTATGTGATTTTGTGATTTAGAAGAAATAAAATTATGGATATTTTATTCATGTTTGACGTGTTCGGTTCATTAAATGGTAATGTGCTAATTGGTAGTTGGTCCCAATCCGTGTTATTATTGTGAAAGAATTTAATTACTTTTACAATTTAAATTTTTTATCTGAAAGCCGATTGTTTTATCGATATCGGTAAAACTGAGAGTGTTTTCCAGTCTTGGGGATCGAGTGGATATTTTACTCGCCTTAATATTTTATCTGTGTTAAAAATATTATTTGGTATTTTAAACTGAGGTTCAAAAATATTTTAAAATAATATTTTATAGCTATTTTGTTACATGTTAAATGAATAATTATGTATCTATTATTATTTAAAAATGATGTTAGCCATGATTTAACATGCGGTAGATTTTTGTGTGGTCCCGTAAGGACCAAATTATTTTTCAAATACTCGTTACGTGTTAAAAATGCATTTGTATGAAATTACCCGCAATCTGGATGCGTGTTAAAGTGCGTATTTATCGAGGTACTTGTTTTATCTTGTTTTGTGCGCATTTACATTCGTTATATGCGTTTTCGGAGTTTACTATTAATTTAGATAGTATCTTGGTTTCATAAAAGTTATCGGGCCGGGATCCGACTGGGACGTAAAAGCCCACAAAATCTGTACTTTTATTTTTATAAAATCGAGGACTCTCCTAATTGTCCGTGTTTTCATATTTTTAAAATGTATATAATTTTCGGAGAATTTTGACATAAATATTGTATTTATCTATAAATTATTTTTACAACTTCTCCCCATAAATTATTTTTTTTTGGTCTTGTGATTTGAATTATACGAGAAAGAGATACCGCTTTGTGATTTATCGGAACCGTTTGTGTAAATATAAATAGGTCTCGTATTTATTTGATTCAGTGAGTAGTAATCCTCAATAGTCAGATAAACACAGATACTCTTTCATTTTATTTTCTTATTTTTAATTTTTGAAATTCCGAATTCAAAGATCTCAACTATAAGTTCAAACCAATCATCTGTTGATTGTGATCTCCATATCATATTGAAGCTCTAGACGAGACGATCGTTTTGACACCAAGAACGCGTAATAAGGTTGATTAATTTTTAAAGTCGATTGTTTTTCATAATCACCGAATTTCATTTTTGATTTCTGCCAATTTTTTAAATGTTTTGATTATTTGATAAGCTTCCTTTTATGATTTAGAGCAATTTTATGTATTAATTCGAATTATTTGATTATAGAAAAGTATAAGTCGAGTTTTGTATTTTTTTGAATTTTAAACTTTGAATTTCTGGATTATGTGATTATCACTTGATGTTTATAAGATTATTAATAGATTATATGAGTAATCAGCTTTAATGTGAAACCGAAAATGTTGGATTTGGTTAAGAATCGAGAAGGTTCAAAATTTCCGCCGAGTTCGCCGGATTTTAGTCGATTTTGGCCGGAGAAATCGACTAATGTGTTATTTGTTGTTGATAATGGCTCGAACGAGTTTCTGGAAGGAGGTTGTATCGATTTTAGCTGAAAATCTGAGTTAAACGGGTCATTTTGGGCTGGGAACAGACTCGTCGGAGTCTGGCGAGGAACCTCCGGAATCTAGAAATTTTCCAGAAAACAGTGAGTCTTCAAACCCGACCCGGTCGTATTCTTCTCGACCAGTAGGACTAAATTCTGACCCGGTTTTGATCTTTCAAAACCCTAAACCCCAATTCTGAATCTGTGTTTATAGATTTTATTTTAAAACAATAATAATAATTCAAAATTCAGTTTTTATTTCTAAAATTGATTTTTTATTCCATAAATTAATTTGGTTAATTATTTTAATAATTAACTGAATTATTTTAAAATCCAAAAATATTCTCTTTTATTATTTTCAAAAATCCAAATTTGATTTAATTATTTATAATCTATTTTAATTATTTATTTATGATTTAATTAATTGAATAATTTATTTAATTAATTAATAGTTAAATAAAGTATGGTTGTTCATATTTAAGCCAAATAATTCCTAAAAAAAATTTTGTGCTTTTGAAAATAAATAAATGTATTGAATTTCAATTAATATTATTATTAATTCAATTATTCTTATTTTATTCATAGAAAATAGACCGTTCATCCGTTGAATACGAAACGAACGCGCTAGACTCATAAAAATATTCTGCATTCATTAAAAATACTTTAGAGACACAAATACTTTTGTTTCAAAAGGTTGCTTGTTTTGCAAGTCAGTTTGTAAGTCGCGTATTTATTAAAAAGACATATTTTGACTCGATTTCAGTTTCAAACATATCGAGTCAAATAATTTGACGAACCAAGTTATGTGTTGTATGAATTATGTGATACGTAGATTATGTGTGTGTATGCTATATGAATTACTTGCATACATGAGTTCAGAGTTTTTTGTCTGACTATTTTTTCTATATGTGGGTTATCGTTCAGGTAGACGATAGGGTTTTGATGCGTAGTTCGTGGAGTAATTATCGTGCAGATGATTAAAGTGTTATCTTTTAATTATAGATACGAGTTGTTCAAGACGATCAGGACCATACAAAATGGATCAAGAGTATAGTAGAACAGTATTGAATATCAGGCTTCAAGCAATCGCTGGAACAACATATCAGGGAATTGTTGGAATAGAAAGACATTAAGATCATGAGATGTCAGACTGTGATAATCTTGATGTTGCTAGTGTACCTAACTGTTAGTGTTTGTGCCCTAGATACAACACTATGATATTTTAGTTTAAGACATTTGGATTATTAATATTTATGTCTATCGATTATTCTTTTTATAATTTATTAATTATTAATTTACTGAGATATAAATGTTAGATTAATAAATGTCCTTGGAATATGATATGAATTATATACCTCTAAGTACATAACTTAGAAATGAGATTATGAGAATAGTATCAATATTCCTAAATGTCCCTAGTCAAGTATTATTATTAAGTGATAATAATAATGTATTAAGACTGGTGTGTTTGTTGACTGATGATCACATCTCATTGATCATAGGTATAGTGATGCTAAAGTCAAAAACACAGGAAGATGTATATGTACATGGTGCTAGACAGACCCAATGTGAGATCTTACATGTCTGTTGTGTCATAAGTAATTCTCACAGTGATAATGATGTAATGGTCCTTAGACCTGAGGTCATTATATTTCTATACGAGAATTAATATACATTGATTCCATTAAAAGTTATCCTTGACCGGGTAATGATAAAAGTAAACATTGGGTATATTATGAATCGTATGAGAAATACGAATGATCTAGATGGGATTTAACCCCTCCTATTTTAGGAGTGAAATTATTGGACTCTTGTGTGAGCTTGACTATGAAAAGGGTTGTCACGCTCAAATGTTGATTTGATATGATAGTCTACTCAGTGATCAAAGAAACTTGGATTAAACTATGATGAGGATGACACATTACATGCCTCTAGTTTAATTTATAATATTTGATTAAAGGGATTATATTACATTGTACATTATTCACGAAAGGTTTAATCAATCACCGATTCAATTTATTATTACTTAGGGTAGCAATGATGTATTACTAGATGCCGCTCATTGTTTACGATTTTAAATTAGATTTAAAATTCGTTTCCAATATAATAATAACCTATAGGGTCATAGACAAAGAATGCTTGAAGGATTATTTAATTTAAATTGGATTTAAATTAAATAAAGTAGTTCGAATTATTTGTAATATTAATTGAGTATGACTTAATTTATTAGATAAATAATGATATTCGAATTTACTAATATCAATTATGAAATTCAGTTGTTAAATCATCAAGTGTGACTTAATTATTATACAAATAGGAATTTTGAATTAATAATAACTCATAATTAGTTAAGGGTTATAATTCTTTTTCTACTCGATATAATATCTCTTGTGTGGCTGATTTTGTGGGTAAGACTTTTACTAAAACCCTAGCCACCAAGAGAAAAGATGGAGAGAGCAAGAAGAAACGAGTTTGTGCTAGTACACATCAAATCCTTGAGTTCAAGCATTTGTGTGGATACCGATAAAGCGTAGATCGCGAGAGCGGGATGCGTGGTGATTGAACAATCTTTGGATCTCCATTATTTAACCAATTTGTAAACTTTTTAAAGTAAACAATCTGATCTACGAATTAAATATCTATTTTTCACATGGATCCTGCGATAGGTTTCGAAAATTCTGGTTTTTCACGTTTTTAATTACTGTTTCCGTTGCGTTCATGTGCTCGAAACCCTTCAATGGCATCAGAGCTACTTGCGTAAAGTGTTTAATTCATTTATATGTTTACTGGTTTTATGATGATAACATGTATACAATATTCCATGACTGTTATGTATGCGATTTTGTATATTTTTTATATTGTTATATTTTATATGCGTATGTATGTATATGTTTTGAATATATGATATTCATGAGAGTTATATAATCATATGATGATTATATAATCTATATATATACTGATATATACATGTTTTTTATTTGTTCTTATTATAATAATCATATTTGATACGATTGTAAATCGGTTACAGCGGATTTGTTGAAATCTAGGTCTGGTGTCCGATTTTCGTAAACGAATACCCTATTCAATAGGTAATCAACTTGTCTGTAAGGCGTTTGACGCCGTATAGACCCTGTAATCTGTAATTTAATGTTATTAGATTTAATTTCTAATTTTCTAATTTTTTCCATATTTGGTTTTTATGATTAGGTCATGATGGGTATGATATGTTAAGATCAGATTGTGTGTTCAAACATGTTCTTATGTGTTAATTGAGCATGGTGGATTGTTATGGCTTATCACCTTAGGTTAATGGTTTTAGTTTTTTAAATACGACTTGCATGTCATTCGATCTTGTAATTATTAAATATCAAATATAACTCGAGTTCTTCTTGTGAGTTTATTAGATTAATTTTATATTTCATTTTCATAATTTACACGAAGACATGAAAATTTGAAGATCAAGGAAGGGTAATCCCACATGGAAGCCATCCAAGGAAGCAATACACGAAAGAAGACATGTAATAGTAAGTCTGTATTTATTTCCACCTTAGATTGACCTAGATCTTTGTCATTAACTTGATAAAGATCACATGGGATGAAGTCATAACCAACCACATTTAATTTATCGCACTTTACATATATATGCTCATATGATGAATGTATGTTTAGAGTAGTTTATAAAGATGCATGCTTAATTAGATTAAGGATGTATATATTAGATACGACACCCATGACATGCTTGTTAAGCAAGATAAAATCTGTAACGACAAAAGATTTTAAAATGAACAAATGATTATGAGATTCTCGTGTTTATGAAACACGGAATAAAATATAAATTTTCTTTGTTTCTGATATGGGGAGATTTTGTCAAAAGCGAGTTCATTAAACTTGTATGGTTGTGGGTTTTAAGTGAGACCGTTGTGATCCCTCACTACCTGGAAATCAAATCATTGATGAATATTGATTTGAAGTATTTTATTCAAGGAAAAATTAGGAATACTTACCGGAAGCAAATTGATTATGCAACTGATGTTTCATGTCTCATGCTTGTAATTTTTAGTGATGATCTTTAGAAGCAAAAAGAGCATAATGATGCTTATGATATGATTGAGCACCTTCAAAGGATGTTTGAAGGATAGGCTAATCAAAAAGATTTGACAATAATAAGGCACCATACTTTTGCATTAATGGGAGAATGATATCTGGTTGGACCACATGTTCTAAAGATGATAGGTATATGTACCTTAATATTTTGAGTTTCAAGAATGGTCTAGAGACTTAGCTTGATTTAATCAAACAATCTTTGAACAACTTCTATTCTCAGTTTGTTAAGAACTAAAGGAATGAGATAGACAGAACACTCAGTGAGTTGTTAGGCATGTTTAAAACTACTGAAAATAACATGGTAAAGGCATGAATTACATCCATATTGATGGTGTACACGCGGAATGCAAATGGGAAAGGAAAGTGGATACACAAGGTGAAGATTTGATCTTATTCGGTGTCAAACCAAAGTCCAATCCTAACGGGCTTTTGAAGTCTGATAGTGGTGTTGCTAAATGAGATGATTGCCACTTATGTGGAAATAACTGGATGATTGGAAATTAAATTGTCAAGCTTGTTTGGAAGATCTAAAGAAGAAGACTAGCAATGATCAATATTCAGGTATCGGGTTAGAATTGGAGCAAAAGTTGTTGCTCTAGTTGAAGGAACTCGATACCTAATTTTTCCCATAAGGCAAGATTGAAAAGTTGATAAATTGTTATTACTTGCATGCCTTTAGCGGATACATTAAATCAATTTCTTGTCAGGACAAGAAAGGTTTTCATTTTATTGAAATAAACAATAGTTTTTTTATTCTATTTTAATGATAAGGCTTATAATATTACACAATTAGTTTACAATTTATATGTTCTAAGATGACTCAAATTAAACATTACCTCTAGCATTGTCGCTAAGCCATATTAGTGAGAAACACAATTCTGAGTTACATATAGATGGATATTTGGATAAGTTTGACTTGAATCATACGGAAGATGCGAACTTTGTCTCATTCACAAAATGACTAAAGCTTATTTTACCTGATTCGGTGAAAGGGCCACCGAATGATTAGGACTTATACATAATGATGTATGTGGTCGAATGTGTATGATGGTAAGGGGTGGCTTATACTACTTCATAATATTTACTGATGATTTCAGTAGATATGGATATGTGGTTCTTATGAAGAATAAATCCGATTCTTTTGAAATGTTCAAATAATATAATGCCGAAGTAATAAAACAAACAAGGGAAAAGTATAAAAGTTTTATGATCAGATCGTGGAGGAGAATACTTAAACCTCAAATTCAAGAGTTTCTTGAAAGAGTGTGATATTGTATCACAACTTACTCCTTCTGAAACACCTCAATGAATAGAGATCCTGAGAGGAGAAATCGTACCTTGTTAGACATAGTGCTATCGATGATGAGTCAAGCGGATCTTCTATTCAGTTTCTGGGGTCATGTGCTAAAAACGGCTGTATATACAGTTAACCAAGTTCCGACTAAAGCATTTCAAAATAATCCATATGAGATATAGACTGATAACCGTCATAGCATGTCATTTATGAAAATTTGGGGACGTGAAGCATTTGTAAAATATTTAGCCTCTGACAGGCTTGGACAAAAATTAGATAGATGTTACTTTGTGGGATACCCAAGTGAGACTAGAGTATAGTTTTTATAATCTTTCCGAGAACAAATTGTTTGTTGCTCGAGCCGCTGTATTTCTTGATGGAGAACTACTTTCTAAAAAAATCAGTGGGAGGATAATACATCTCGATGAAGTTCAAAAACCACATGACAACATTGAACCAGAGTTGGAATAAGATCAGGATGTACATCAAAATTTTGAAAGTAATCATGTTTAGGAAACACAGGTTATTCTTAGATCTAGTAGGAATCACCATGAGTCTGAGAGAAAATATGGATTTCTTTTTACTCAAGATGGTGATGTGATGCTTACGGATAATGATATGCCTATCACCTTCCAAGATGCTATGAACAGTCCAGACTCCGAGTGATGGATGGGGGCCATGAAATCCGAGATGGAGTCTAGATATCAAAATAAAGTATTGATTGTGGTTGATCCACTCGTAGGGGTAAAACCTATATGGTACAACTGAGGTTTCAAGAAGAAAAGTGACATGGATGGTAAATTACAGACCTATAAGGTGCGACTAGTGGCAAAAGGTTTCAAACAAATTCATGGTATAGACTATAATGAGACTTTTTCACCAGTTGCTATGGTCAAGTCCATCAGGATTTTGTTAATAATAGTTTCTTACTTTGACTATGAGATTTGGCAAATGAATGTCAAAACACCTTTCTTATATGGGAGCCTTGAAGAGGATGTATATATGATACAAACTGAGGGTTTGGTCGATCCAAAGTTTTTTAAGATGGTTTGTAAGTTGCTTCTATCTATTTTTAGATTGAAGCAAGCCTCAAAGAGAATAAATATTCATTTTGTTGAAACGGTTAGGGCTGAGCATTTGGTCGGTTCGGTCCAAAACTGGACCGAACCGAATAGATCAAAAAACCGAATAGTCATTTTTTCTTGGACCGAACCGGACCGAAGTTATAATATGGACCGGACTGAACCAAACCGAAATAATTCAGTTCAGTTCGGTTTTGGACCAAATAGACCGAAATTTTTTCAAAAATAAAATTGCATTAAAAATTAAATCACAAATTATAAAATTTAAAATATAATTAAAGTAATGTGATATGTAAAGTTCTAATACTTCATAAATATAATTAAAAATTAAAAATTTTGATTATAATTCTTAAGATATATGTAAAATATATATAAGACAAAATTATAGTATTTATGATTTGGTCTATTCGGTCTATTCGGTCCGGACCGAAATATTTGTGAAAAAAACCGAACTGAACCGAATTTTATTTTGGTCTATTTGGTCCTGACCGAATAGACTGAATTTCTGAAAAATTTAGAACCGAACAGAACCGAATTAGCACGGTTCGGTTCGGTTTTGGTTAGGTTTTGCTTAGTCCTAGAAACGGTTAAAGAGTTTGGCTTTATTCAAAATGAAGATGAACCATGTGTTTGCAAGAAGGTTAGTGGGAGCCATGTGGCATTCCTAGTATTATATGCAGATGACATATAACAGATATGGAATGACATACCTTCTCTACAGGCTGTTAAGACTTGGTTGAGAAATAATTTCTCGATGAAAGATTTAGGCGATGCTACCTATATATTAGGGATCAAGATCTATAGAGATAGATTGAAGAGATTAATCGACCTAGTCAGAGTACATACATTGATAAAATATTGCATCAATTTAGGTTGCATGAGACAAAGAAAGGATATGTTTCGATGTCTCATTGGATAGTGATCTCAAAAGATAATTTCCCCCTAAATCATTAGATGATAAGGGTCGTTTGAGAAAGTTTCATATGCTTTAGCAATTGGATCTATAATGTGTACAATGATATGTATTTATCCTGATATTTCGTATGCTTTGAGCATGACAAGCAGATACCAGTCTAATCCAGGTGAGGGTCACTGCATAATTTCAAGAATATTCTTAAGTACTTAAAGAGGAATAAAGATTTATTTTTGGTGTATGGAGGAGATAGGGAAGTAGTTGTAAAGTGTTACACTGATGCTAGTTTCTGAACCTAATTTTTGGACAAACAAGGATGATTACATGTTTATATTTGTTTTGTCTTTTGTATAAATACAAGTGATGTAAGATGGAATAGTTCATAGCAAGAACATTAATGATTCGATAATGGAAGCCGAATATATTAATATTTTAAAATAACCAAGGAGACTGTTCAGGCATGTCCTTAGGCGATATCACCTTATTAATGAGATTAATGATAAAGGAGGTATAAATGTAAAGTGCATAGTAATGATAATGTTGCAGACCCACTAACTAAGGCCTTGTCGCTGTAGAAGCACGATGGTCATACTAGTTCCATGAGTATTAGATACATGGGTGATTGGCACTAGTGCAAGTGAGAGATTGTTAGTGTTTGTGCACTAGAGACAACACTATGATGTTTTAGTTTAAGACATTTGGATTAATAATATTTATGTTCTATCGATTATTCTTTTTTTAATTTATTAATTCTTAATTTACTGCTATTTAAATGTTAGATAAATAAATGTCCTTGGAATATGATATGAATTCTATACTTCTAAGTATTTGACTTATAAATGAGATTATGAGAATAGTATCAATATTCCTAAATGTCCCTAGTCAAGTATAATAATGCATTAAGACTGGTGTGTTTGTTTACTGATGATCACATCTCATTGATCATAGGTATAATGATACTAAAGTCAAAAACACAGGCAGATGTATATGTATATGGTGATGGACAAACCCAATAAGAGATTCTACATGTCTGTTATGTCATAAGTAGTTCTCACAGTGATAATGATGTAATGGTCCTTAGACCTGAGGTCATTATATTTCTATACGAGAATTAATATACATTCATTCCATTAAAAGTTATCGTTGACCGGGTAATGATAAAAGTGGACATTGGGTATATTATGAATAGTATGAGAAATATGACTGATCTAGATGGGATTTAACCCCTCCTATTTTAGGAGTGATATTATTGGCCTCTTATCTGAGCTAGACTTTGAAATGTGTGGGCGCGCTCAAATGTTGATTTGATATGATAGTCCTCTCACTAATCAAGGAAACTTGTATTAAACTATGATGAGGATGACACATCACATGCCTCTAGTTCAATCTATAATATTTGGTTAAAGGGATTATATTATATTGTACATTATTCATGAAAGGCTTAATCGATCACCGATTCAATTGCTATTACTTGGGTAGCAATGATGTGTTACTAGATGCCGCTCATTGTTTACGATTTTAAATTAGATTTAAAATTCGTTGTCAACGTAGTAATAACCTATAGAGTCACACACAAAGAATGCTTGAAGGATTATTTAATTTAATTTGGATTTAAATTAAATTAAAGTTGTTCGAATTATTTGTAATATTAATTAAGTATGACTTAATTAATTAGATGAATAATGATATTCGAATTTACTAATATCAATTATGAAATTTAGTTGTTAAATAATTAAATGTGACTTAATTATGATACAAATAGGAATTTTGAATTAATAATAACTCCTAATTAGTTAAGAGTTATAATTCTTTTTCTACTAGATATAATATCTCTTGTGTGGCTGATTTTGTGAGTAAGACTTTTACTAAAACACTAGCCACCAAGAGAAAAGACGGAGAGAGCAAGAAGAAACGAGTTTGTGCTAGTATACATCTAATCCTTGAGTTCAAGCATTTGTGTAGATACCGATAGAGCGTAGATCGCGAGAGCGGGATGCGTGGTGATTGAACAATCTTTGGATCTCCATTATTCAACCAATTTGTAAAGCTTCTTAAAGTAAACAATCTGATCTACAAATTAAATTTCTATTTTTTTGCATGGATCCTGCGGTGGGTTTCAAAAATTCTGGTTTTTCACTTTTTTAATTACTGTTTCCATTGTGTTCATGTGCTCGAAGCCTTTCGCTAACTGCTAAAAACCAAAGGCAAGTTTCTCTATACTATTCTAATTTCATAATAGTAAAGGTTTTAGATATAAAAATAATTGAATGCTTATTATGCAAGTTTTCATATGTTATTCTACTTCCAGAATAGTTATATGTTTATATATTAGAATTAAACTTGTTTCTTAAAGTTTTTGGAAGACATTGCATGCATATAATCATTGGATGATTGAAATCATACTATTTTAGCTATTGTCCTGCTAGAACATAATTCAGTTTCTGATAGATAGTGAATAACTAGCTATCCTATTTCACTCTATATAGTGGAACTTGGTAATTATATTTAGCGAATAACTTACTGAGATTACTCCGGACCATGAGAAATGGGGAGTTGATTATGAAAGGATATCGATTTATTCGATTCCTTTATAAAAAGAAAAATATTATTGATTGGATGAATGCGTAAGTGATCGGGACAGATGGTCCAGCGGAGACCTCTATATTATATGAAATATTTATAACGCAACTTTTGCCATAGGCCGATATGTTACCAGTATTTCCCGATATGTTACTCTTGTTTGAGTACTCGTGTTACGGGACATGTTTCTACAAATCATGATCTAGTACTATTACAGTGGCTGATCAGCATGTGATAGTACGTTCTTTAGTTATGGATTCTAATCTTAAAACTTATCATTTAATTGTTAAGCTTATGATAGATTGTGATAGCTTTTATTCTCGTACGTATCCTGTTATTGATAATCATACATATATGATTTATCATAAATTGTCATTGCAGGGTTTACATTAAAAGTTGATGTTGATATTTAAATTGTTGTTAAATATCAAAAGTGGCATTAATATATATAATTGATGTTGACTTCAGTTTGGGATGTTGTGAGCATCAAAGTTAGTATTAATATCTAATTTGATGTTGATATCAAAATAAGTATTAATATCAAGAGTGTAGTTTGAATAAAGTTTATAATTCAGTTCATAATCATTGTTTCATATTATTGTTTAGGACATTTCTGTAAACACTGTTTTATGAGTTTTATTCTCGTCGAGATTCAAATTATTGCTGAAGCAATTTCGCTCAAAAACATTAAAAGCGTTTTGGATACATTTATGGAACCAGTTCAGGGATTTTCTTAACTAAATTTTCAAATTCAGCAATTATGATTTTAAATTTTCTGCTCTATTGCAGATATGGGTTTTTATATCAAAAGACCATATATATCTTATACTGAACTTGCTGAGTATTTATTTCGCTCATACTTGCCTGTTTTTAAATTTAACCTTCCAATGAGGAATAACTTCTGTTGTTTAGCTGCGTCATTCGAGAAAGAAGAGAAGGATGCAATTAAGAAGATGATTGGTCCAGGGTTTGCGGAACTAGAGTAAGTTCTATTGTATAAAAGTTGTTTGTTTGTATATTAGTTGAATTATTATATTTGGGTCTAGTATACTTCCTTTCGAAGTTATACTAGCGGGTTTAGTTTGGAGTTTGTAATTTTTTGAAAAATATATTTTTTTTAAAGTGAAAATTTTATTTATGGAATTTGGAATTCTTATTTCTAGAACTGTAACCTGAAAAGATCTTGGTGTAGCTTTTGGGTCACAGATGTTATATTTCAATTATTAAGAACTGTTTACTGTAAAACAGGTTATTTTTTATTAAGGTTTCATCGTGACGAACAAATCTCCTGACCACGGGTTTTGGGGCGTTACAGTGGATTTCCTAACTTCATAAATCAGGTTAGTTGAACTCTTTGTCTCAATACTTCAGTGAAGTATATCTTAGACTATAGTTTTGAGGGTTATTGTTCAGTCAAACTGGACCTCCATTTGAGTAGGAGTGGATTTGAATGATTTCCCCTCAGAAGTATCATTCTCAAACTATGTAGCCATTGCAGGTCTACTTGCACCTAAAATGTGCTAGATATCCAAGGTCTTCACTAAAGAGTAATGAAACCCTTGGTTTTAAAATGGCATCATAAAGGTCTACCTCAACACGTAACCTCTAGCCAAATCTAGATGGGGAATCTGAGTTGGAAATCACAATGCAAGCATTGTGTTTTATGAATGCTTGACTTAGAATTGAAATGTATTGCTAATTTGGTGCAAGCACCTCAAACAAGTGAGCTTCTTGATTCTAAAGAAATTTTTGATCTCTAAGGAAAGTTTTAGTCAGAATCGAGTTTTGGCAATATATTCTGAGAGATAGAAAATGTTTCAAGTGAAATGCTCCCATGTGTTCAAGTCAGTGCTTCATAGTTAATTTCATTTATTTTTGAAGAATTCCATGAGATAATTACATATATTCAATTGAATCACTAGTATCTTTGAGGGAGATAACTAATGAGTGCACTCAGGAATTAATACCATTTGGTTTTGGCTCAGAGAGGCCTATTGTATTACTCAACTCACAAGTTTAATTTTTTGACCATTTTCTTTGTACTCCGATCAGTTATGTTTTAATGCAGATCAGAAGGTGGTTAATAACTTGTGGGATGCCTTAAAGTTACTCATTTAAGGTCAAGTTATTTGCTTCTTGATATGTTGTTTGATCACTTTGATCTTCATTCTTTCATCAAACTGATCAGCTGCAATGTCTATCCATTACTGACTCACAAAGATTATTAGCTTAGGGGTTCTACAGGAGAGTAGCCACATTGACATGATATGCGAATTCTGAAAAGATTCACATTCTAGCATAATTCTAATAGCAATGAGAAAAGAAAATAATCAAGAAAATATTCAAATAGCAATATACAGATAACCATAAATTTCATTCATAAAGAACAGTTTAAATTAAGAAGTTCTTTTTAATTAAGCATTTCCATCCCAGTCAACCCTAGCATCTAGAAATCTAGACTCTACCGTTGGAAGAGGACGAAGCACTGCCTCGATTACTACTATCATTGCTATTTCTACGAGAATTAGCATGATCAGTAGCAACAGCTTCCCTAGCTTTCTTTTCTAAGATTATTGTATGGATGCGAGCCAGGATGTGACGCCCTCCAAACCCGGGTTAGAAGTTTGGGGTTCACAAGACACACACACACAATATAAACTTGTTTATGAAATTATAAATGCAATGACACTACATTACTCAATCACGAATCGCAACAGGTTAAAGTACACAAGCCACATCCTTAATTTACATAACAACGTACCAAATCCCAACTAGATTAACTTACAACTGATAATACAACATTCTTACAAACTTTCAAAACTTAAAACTAAAACATAAATCTTCAGCTAGCTTATTCCATCTCAACCTAGAATCCTAACTCCCACACTGGTCAGGGGATCCTCGCTACCAACAACTTCCTTCTTAACTGGAAAAGAACATAAAAGAATTACAAGAGTGAGCTGACTAGCTCAGCAAGTCATAATGACAATAACTAAGATTAAATAATGATCAAATAAAATGATTCAGAGGAATCAAGTGTCTTGTCAAGCAATGATTAGAATTGGATATTCACTTTTAATTTTAAAAACCAAGGTTAGGTTGTTGATCAGTCACGCACTAACCCCAAGCAAGGCACACAGCTCTGCTCAATATACTGGATCCAAGGAACACGTTGGCCTAATATGGCCACCAATCTGGTCTGACCATGAATCTGGTCCATATTTAGAAAACCATCTAATTCTATAACAAAGATATAATAAGCAATGCAATTCAATAAAACAAAATCATAAACAACATTGATAAGATGTTCGTCTCAAAGCATAATATAATTCGTGAGTATCAACAAGGTATATCAAGGTATGTATGAAGAATGGCTTCAAGCTTGTAAAAGAATCAAGTAATGGATGAACAATGGTTTAATAGTTATACAAGGATTGGTTTTCTAATTTTACAAGGTATTGTAGAAAGTATGAGAGTTTGTATGTTAATCAAATCAATTTCAGTGACTAGTGTATGGTGTATATGTATTTGGTGAGTAATATCGTATTTGGGTGGTTTAGTATCTGGGAATTCAAGAATCAATGGTTTACAATGAATAAGGCTTACAGTTCAAGTATCAAATGATCTGGTCAAGGTTTAGGGTTAAGCAACTCAAAGCACTTGCAATATAAAATTAGAACTATTTGGAATACTTGCAAGATATCTCAAGAAAGGTTTAGAAATACTTGCCTTATCTCAACTGATCTCATCTTCACTTGTAATCGTCTATCAATTCTATTCACTGACCACTTTCTTTCCTTTTCTACGCCTCGCTTCCTCTTCTATAAATTTCAAGTATCTATCAATACTCATTCTCATGTTACTCTAATCTTCACATAGACATTACAAGCTTCTATTTACCCTTCGTTTCACCCAAATCCGACTTATGGATTAAAGGTTATGACTAATATAGTCAAACAATGAACACATAGGCATATTACACATCAATCAGATAGCACATAACACATAGCATATAAGTTATTCGATAAAAATAATTTTTCAAAGAAGGTTCGGGGTTAAAATGATTTTCCTTGTATTTAATATGAATTTTTGAACATTTTCGGAATTAAAAAGGGTAAAAGAATCATTTTATAAATATTAACAAGGTTCAAATACTCGAATCTGACTCTAAAATCATTTAATAATAATTATCGAGCCTTGAACATAATTTAGAAAAATATTTTAACCCCCGGAAAAAGCTAGCCCAACTTAAATAAGATATGATAGCTTCTTAAGTTCGAAACTATTTTCAAAATTTTTAAATCAAAAGAAATAATTAAGTCCAATTAAATAATCAATTAAAATTTATTAATAACTAATTACATTAATTAATCAATTAATATTTAAATAATTAACTAATTAAATAATTAATTATTAGCTAAAATTAATTAAATAAATAAATCAGATTTATTTTTGAATTAAAAATAAATTTTGGAATTAAAATAAAAATTTTTGGAATTTTTAAATAATAAAAACAAATTTCTAAAATTAAAATAAATAGATAATAAAATTTTTGAAAGATTTTAAAACAGGAATCCTAAATTTGCAAACTCTGGAAACTTCAGGGACAAAACTTCATCGTTTTCAAAACTATAAGGACTAAACTGTAATTTTACAGTTTCCCCGCCGGAAACCATCGGGGTTCGTTGGAGTTTACAACTCCGGTACCCTCAGGCTACCAAAAGCTCCATATATAATCTATGAATTACCAGGAATCTAATCATGTAATTAGAATTCACATATAACCCCTGAGTTGGTCGGAATAACTCGAAAAAACTCGCCGGTCGGCGAGTTCTTCGTTTCTCCGGTTAGTTCGATCCCGGTATCGTTTGTTCATCAAACCAACACCAATTGATTCCTTTTTACACGATCTACACCCAGGTATCAATCAATTTCACTAATAACCCCTAGATCAAAAAACCCCAAACTCAATTGAAAATATTCAAACCGATTAAGAACCTTAATTTCAATTACAGAGAATCAAACTCAAATTTGGACATGTTATTGAACTCAAAATCAATCGTATGACATACCAAAATGTTCAGAATTCAATTCTCTACAACATGCAAGCATCAAATCACATCAACAACTATAAAATCAAAAGTCCTAATTTAATCTAATTAAATTCGAAGTCAAATAAAAATATAGATACATACCACTTGAATCTGGAGGTGTATGGATCATAGAAATTGATTATATACTTCAAGAGCATTGTTTTGGTTACTCACACGCCAAAATTCGAGTTCGCTAACGCATTCAAATCTCCGCTTGATTATGAAGAACACTATAAATATACGTATTTTCTCTGGATAATTATAAGATTTTACTATTTGTTTATGTTTATCTGTAGAAAATAAGGTACTGTAAGGGATATTTATATTTACGGAATATTGGATCATATCGGATATAAAAGTAGAATACTTAATCGCTAAGTATTAATAAAACTGATCCAATTCGGTATCAATTTTAGGATAAACATCAAAACCGGGTTTTTACATACAGTCTCGGGGCTCAACGCTTTTGGTTACACGAATTACGAGAAGATAATATAATAGTTTATTCAAAATATAATGTATCTCAAAAATACGGGTTTATCGGTTTACCGAAACAAAAATAATATCGTAAAATTTGGATCGGGTATCGTACAGGTAAAAACGTACTCCGGATCAAAAAAGTCAAAACACGAAAAATGCTCGAAATAATCAAATTAGTCTAGAAATGAGTTTTCTCGTAACTTTCGAGTAGTAAAAACGTAAAAACCGTTGAATTTGGATGATTCCCGAATAATTAAAATAAAAAATAATTAAATTGAAAAATAAATTATTAAATCTATAAATCATTTATAAAATCATATAATGACATATAAATTACTAAAAAAATATCAAAATAATCTACCTCATTTTAGACAGATAAAAATTAAAACTCGCAAATTTTATCACATATAAACATCGAACACAGATATCAATTAACACATAATTCACCACAAATTCATATAATAATCACTTAATATTCATTTATTGATAAAAAAAATTACAAGTTATATCCCGAATATTACACAGGACAATAGGCATTTCCTCATCTGAGGTAGGACCGTCAAATATCATGCCATCAAGTAAGACCTTGTTGATATCGTGAAGTGTAATAACCCCAATTTTTGGAAATTTTTGAAACCCTTATGAATAGTGTTTTTGCTGAATGAGAAAAATTTTCATGCCACGCTATGTAGGGGTTCTGTTATTGATCTTATGGGATATTATTAGTACTCTATGTGGTATATAAGTGTATGTAAAGATCGTCAGAATCCAATTCCGAACACTTGGATTTTTCCCGGAAATCCACTAGATACAAAAAGGATTGAGTATAAGGTAACAGGATAAAACGGATTTAAATTAAAGGATTATAATAGAGGATCATAAAAAGGAATATAATGTATTGAGAAAGGTTAAGGGAACCTAAGTAATAAGATCCCGGGTATGATCCTTCAAACGATAAACGAAAACGAAAGTTAAGCGAACCGTATAACAGATCAGCGGTCATTAGGCAAACGATTAGGAAGTTAAGCAAAGGGATTAGAGGGGGTGATGTCACCCAACCAATGAGAGGAGGATAAAGAGGGTAAGATGACATCACAACATGACATAGGCATGACATGGGAAGGAAGGAGGTGTGGTTGAATGAGAACCACACAAATTCAAGGGCAACAAGGTAATTAACTAAATCAAACACAAAAACAAGCCAACCAAGCCAAGCAAAATCATTTTTCATCAAAATCAAAAAGAACCAAGGCTTGTTCTTGAAGAGCTCTCGGCTTTTTACTATTCAAAAGAGCAAGAAATTCAAAATCAAAGATCCAAGCTTCCTAAATTGGTGAGTTAATTCCCTAATCATCTTCATGCTTAGTTAGGGCTATATCATGAGTTTAAGCCATCAATTCCTTCTCCATCTTCTTCATTTAATCAAAGAAGAAGACTACGAATAGTGTTTTCAAGTTTTTAACTTGAAGTTTTTCTTGTTTTCCTTGAAGATCCAAGCATTCCTAAGACTTCTCAAAGCTTCTTAAGGCTTCCTAGTTCCTCCCACCACTTCAAGGAAGGTATACCATCTCCAAACCCTAGATTCCTATGTATTATAAGATGATTTTGATTAGTAGGATGATATTGTAGCTTGATGTTGTGATTTAGAGTTTGGGATTTGAAATGGTATTGAATTGGAATGGTAAATGTTGTTGTTTTGATTAAAAGAACTTAAGAATGGTTAAAGTTAAGCTTAGGCATAAGTATGAATGTTAAAATTGAATTGGTTGGGGTTGTTATGATGTGATAAGGATGGATGTTGGTTGTATGTTGGATTTGAGGTTGAATTGGGTTGGTTTTGAATGGTTTAAAATTGGGAAATCGCGTAAACATAGCCGTCGTAACGTCCGATTTTCTTTAGACTGTTTTTGTGCATGACATTAGGACCCGAGATCCCCCTGCTAGATTATGACCATTGCCATGTTTAGATATCTCATGTTACGAGCTTCGTTTTGATATGTAGTTCGTTCGATTCCGATGCACGGTTTAGGAGAAATGACCGTTTCAAGTAACGGCGTTTCGCGAACGAAACTTTTCCCCTCGCCTTACTTTGAAACATAGGTTAAAGACCAAAAAGGGTTAATTAATGCATGAAACATTTAAGGTAAGTGTGTTAGGCAGTTGGTAAGACAGTCGCGAAGGAATCGCCTTAAAACTCGTAAAGGTTAAATTATTAAAAATGGTGGAGCCGAGGGTACTCGAGTGACTTAAGAAAATCAGTAAGCACAAAACGAGCGTTAGAGTCTGTGTTGGTTAGAGTATAGATGTACAAGTGACTTTGGTTTAATTCCAACTTACTTGTTGTTTATAGGTTACCAGACTCGTCCCGAGCCATTCGTAACCCCCAGTCGCTCAGGCAAGTTTTATACCCGTTATAACTGTTGTGGTGATGAGTATATGTATATGCATTATCTTGCGATAGATGCATGTTGGTTAATTAGCAAATGTGGTATATATTGAAGCATGCTGCTATGGTATATATATATATGCATGCCTGTTTCGTATTCTTTCCATATATAATTGTTGATAATACCTATGCTAGAGGATAGCGGTAATTTGCATATACCCTTAGTATAGGGACCCAAAGGTGGAAATATTTTCTAAAACCGGGAGTCGAGGATCCCGAGTAGATTTTGTATATATGGATATAAATATATATATATATATATACTTATATATATATATGGTCATAGTTTTTAAAAATATTAATCGAATAAGGTTTATTCGATAACTTTAACTTTATTTTATTAATGAATATTATCTTGAATATTCATTCGAGGACTTATGACTCCTTTATTTTATTTAATGAATATTATTTTGAATATTCATTTGAGGGCTTATGACTCAGCTTATTTTATTTATTGAATATTATTTGAATATTCATTTGAGGATCTATGACCCCAATTATTTTCTGAGATATATTCTTTATTTTATTAAAGAATAAGGTGTCGATAATCAAACTCACTTTTGATTATTCAAATAAAGATAGTACTTTCGTATAGGTATATCTTTGGATATTTAATATTCATTTCAAGTATAAGTTTCAAAACTTCTACTTCAATTATTTTTATAAAGATTATTCTTTATGGAAATATTATTTAAATAATAATATTCAGATATTTTCTAATATATTGGGACTGATTTATTTTGTTAAATCAGCATTACTCCAAACATTCTTAAAAATGTTTTGCGAGTCTTCAAAATAATTTTTAAAAGTTAGAGCGGATCCCAAAACTCATTTTTATATTTAAGATCCTCCTTTCGAAGGGGATTTAAATACTCATTCAAAACCTGAGGGATCCGGCTCTGTGGTGTGTTTTATATTCGCAACAAGGTTGCTGTTTTGATAAATGAATTGATTACTTACCCAACACTCGGGAAGTAAAATTCTTGGAACAAGTTAATCCATTAACAGGCATCGCCTGGGAAATATCGGTGAGTTCTCCTTTCCAAATAGATACGACTTCTTGGTGGAGCCGTATCAACAAGTTTCTACTTGGGGAAAGTGGGGACGAGCTTTACGTTTCAGAGTCATGGATTTCATCTGAACTAGGAGTGGCGTAAGTGGCCGAGTAGCGCCGGCCCAGCCTTATTATATTGGCCCAAATGGCCTGGAAGTTCCGCTAAGGCGGTCCATTCCTTAGGAGTTCAGTGTTCGGTTGACAAGTAAATCCGACAGGTTCTCCTCTACATGTAGAAAATGGTGGGGTTGCACTACTACGACTGATCATCGTAAGTGGTCTTCCTGGCGCGGCAAACTCCCGTAATGAGTTCATCATCCAATTGGATATTTCTGCAACACTACCCAGAGCACTTCGATAGAAAGGCTACGGTTGGGCGATTGTTGAGTGTTGGCAGGGTCAAGTTTTCAAAATGATGTTTGCATCAAATGAAGTATCTCATAACTTCATTTTATTTTGATGATATTTTAAAGGTTGAATCTATTCAAGTATTATCTTGTAGTCTCATCTATGTGATGAACTTTTGAACTAATTATAACTTGAACGGTGGTAGTTCAAGTAGTATTTGGAAAGGATATAAGTATATTGGAGTATCTTGTAACTTCATCTTTTAAACTTATATCTAGTAAATGATTATCTTATGCATGGCAAAGATTTTCAGAAAAAAACGTTGAGACAAGGTTAGATATATGAGATCACCTTGCAACGATATTTTTTTATACAGTTATACACTGGGACTTTGTGTATATTATGCATGGAAGAGGACTTGCAATATTTTGAAAAGTATATATGTATATATACTGAATATTTTGCGACTTCATCGCATTAAGATATCAAACTTGGTTCATTTCTTTTGACCAAGACTTTCATGAGTATTATGAGTAGGCTCATATATTGTTAATCATTATACATATTATTTTGGTGGGCTTGCTGCTCACCCTTGCTTTCTTCTTTCATCACACAACATCAGATAGATAAGATGAACAGGACCAAGCTCCCAATTCGCAAGCGGATAGGAAACGTTCCGCAGCTTTCTGGAAGCGTTCAGGCCGCTGTAGCTGAGGTAGAAATTACCAATAGGCTAAGTTTTCAACTAGTAATGTACCAGACTTATGTATATTATGAATTGTAATAATGGCAAAGAAATGTAAATTTATTCAGAAACCTTTTTAAGGTGTATTGACTTAATTGTGGAATAAAACGACTTGTGATTATTTTTGGATATTCATCTCTGAGACTATAACTTGTGGTGTGTGTGTGTATATTGTGGGGTCACAGTAAAGAGTAGTTGATTGTTTAATAAGATTGGGTGTTGTTAAGGGAAGTGGAACTCGTGACAACCCGGATCCCCGACCCCGGATTTGGGGGTGTTACAGAAGTGGTATCAGAGCTAAGCGTTATAAACCTCAGAGATGATGGGACGTTAAGATAATAAGTTCACAAAGATAATAAGAACTCTTGCCAAATTCATAGTCGGGCTACCTAACGTAGTACTGACAGTTAAAACCCTTATGGGAACCCTTATAAATATCGTAATAGGAGCGTAGTTCGTTATCATATATGGTAGCGGGACTCCGAACCCTGAGGTTGAGGAGCAACAGCGCGATGATGTTTTATTACTAATTAGAGATCGGATTGTGGATCCGATAGAGTGTCCTAATGCAGGACCGGATGATGTTGATATTGAGGATGTAGCGGTTGAGGATGTTGTCCTAGAAGGGATAGTTATTGAGGAGGATCCCATGGAGGATCCTGACAAGATTGGATAAAGGACCACTGATGAATTGATGACCATGGTTAGGTCGACTACCAGAGGTAGGATTGGCTGGTCACTACCGGAGGTTCGTTCAAGTTGTAAAGATAGTAGCCCCTTTAATGCGGCTTACTCGTAAGATTGAGAAGTTCGAATGGACAGAGAAATGCGAGAACAGCTTTCAAGAACTGAAGCAGAGGTTGGTGATGGCCCCTATGCTGGCGTTGCCGGATGGAAAAGGAGATTTTGTGAAGTGTAGTGACGCTTCACACAAGGGCTTAGGGTGCGTGCTTATGCAGCACGGTAAGGTAATCGCGTACATGTCAAGACAATTAAGGTAATATGAAATTCGATATCCCCGCCCATGAGCTTAGGCTCGTGGCAATAGTTTTACCCTAAAGATTGGAGGCACTACTTGTATGGAGAGAAGTGCGAGAATTACCTAAGCCATAAGTGCTCTAGTACATTTTCACGTAGAAAGAGCTCAACATATGCCAGAGGAGGCAGTTAGAGCTAATCAAGAATAATGATTGGGAGATTCTTTATCATTCGGGGAAAGACAATATGGTGGCTGATGCCCTTATTAAAAAGGAGAGACTCAAGATGATAATGTCTTTTGGAGAGTTTATAAGAGATTTTGAGAAAATGGAAATAGAAGTGAAGGTAACCGGAGCCGGTACCGAAAAGTTGTTTGAGATTGCAATACAGCCCGAATTATTGGAAAAGATCATATTGTGCCAAGAAAAGGTGATGAATGAAGGCAGAGAGCCAATAAATAGAGAAGAGATTAATACCGAGAAAGATGATAAGGGAATAATGAGGTATTCCTAAAGAATTTGGGTTCCAAATGTTCTAGAGCCTAAAGATGAAATCTTAGATGAAAGCTAGTTTGAGGAATAAGATTTAGAGCAAACCCTGAACGTGATAGTCAGGGAGGTCGCCATCAAGATAGAAGGAACCCATAACATAATGAAGTGGAAAATGAGGATTGTAAATTAAAAGATAACCCCAATTATGGGGAGTAAGATGAAACATTTCATACTAAGGAAACAGAAAGTCGAGTAAGGAAAGGAGACCCGAGACGGTACTCCTATACGGCAATTCATGGACCTGTCTAGACAGAACTTAGACTATTATCCCCAACCACCACCTTGAGGGAACAATGCGGTAGGAAATTCTTTCATGACCTTTAAGTCGCTAAGCTCTCAGAGTTCCAAGGAACAAGCTGACCCAGCCAAGGCAAGAGCCTGGCTAAAGGAAATATAGGAATCATTTGAGATTCAAAATGATTGATGAACCACAAAAGACTGTTTTTGTCACTTACCCTCCTAAGAGAGAGACCACCCGCCGGTGAAAGACCAAGAAAGGCATGGAGCCAGAGGTTAGAATAAACTGATTTAAGTTCAGTCAATTGTTTTCGGGAAAGTAATTCCCAAAGATAAGGAGATAGTGTAAAAGCTTTGGAGCTAGAACAAAAGTGGATGAGTATGATGAATTATGAATCTAAGTTGTAAAAGTTATCAAGATTCGTTCTGAGGACACGAATCCAGAATGACGGGATGTTTGGAATCAATACTTATGTTGTGTTAGTTCATGAAATAATGATAAGAGAAAGGAGAAAAAAAAGGAGAAGAAACTGAAGTGGAAAGGAATATAAAGGCAATAGAGTTTGAGGTATGATAAGGGAGTTGGGTATGAGGAAACCCTAAAGACTCGTAGCAATAGACATAGAAAAGTATGTAATCGTCAGGATGAGGGTGATTCACCATGAGTTAAAATAGATGGTTGAAGGCATAAGAGATACATATATAATTATCCCCTGTAAGTTGGGAGAATTCAATGAAACCTTGAGATAATTCGAAGGGTAAATAATGAGACGCGGATAGACTAAGGAGACAAGGAAGTAAGAAATTAAGAAAATTGGATGAAGGAAGTGACCTTCAAGAATGTGAAATGTAAGACCGGTGGCTCGATACTCAGAAAGGGAGACGCTAGGTATGAGAGATATCCCAACATTGAGGTGACTGTTGAGATAAACAACAAAAGTAAATAAGGAATTATTAAGAAGAAGTTCACGTTGAACATGACCAATATCTTCCAGAATATCCATGTTATCATTACCAAATCAGGAAAGAAAAGCGGATGACCATTGTTATCTTTTGGAGGCCATATGGATTGACCTCAATTTGAATAAGGATGCTATTATGAAGTTAGGTATAGACTATCGAGGTGGGAATGATGAATAAGATAATCTATCAAGGATATATGACTTGATTTATCCATGGAAGGATGCAGGTACCTTTTAAAGGTGGAATTAAGGATAGAACATTGGTAACTTAAAATGAATCCTAGGGGAATGCATAAAGGTTGGCATTTCACCCTTAGTAGGGATAGTATGAGTTTGACAGTGGGATTTGGAAAGGGTTAAGGTAACAACAACCTTTAAGAATCAGTGGAGAAATTCTTCAGAAGTATATAGACAATGATTCTGGTATTAATAAATGGTATCTTGATATGCCCTGTATCCAGGGAATACAGGAGGAACGATTCAAGGATGACCCTAGAGGTTTTACAAGGAGAAAGGTAATATTCAAAATTTTCAAGAATAGAAATGTTGATAAAGGAAATATGACGTAATTATATTGATGCCAAGTGAGGCACGTGTTAAACCACGAGGAGGTATGGATCGAACCAGTAATGGTCGAAATTGTTCAGGGCAATTAGGACTTAAGATAAGATGTTCTAAGTATAAATTGAGAGTCAGTCGTGACAGTGATTAACCTCTAAAGACTGAGGCAATAACTTATGGAAAAATGGTGATATTTTTTTTATTTACTCATCAGATATTAAAGAAAAGCATTTTCACATAAGCTGTGATTGAAATAAGGTAGAAAATTTATTTGGAGGTGGTTAAAATGACATTGACTGTAAGGAAATTGTACTATCAGGAAAGGCCAAAGAGGTGGCCGACACTTTAAAGGTAAGAGGATAATTATAGTCGCTTGTGCCAAAAGAATACAGTGATGATGGTTAAAGCTGTGAAGGTTGTATTATGGTTTGGAAGATTGACATTCCTTCTGATGACTGTGCAATACCCAACCGTAATAGTAGTTGGTAAAGGTTTAATTCATGTAATCGCCATGAACGGGCTATATATCTTAGAAGGTCCTATCTTGAGATAAGCCAGGACCATGTTTCAAAAAGGACTAAACAAACCTTTGAGATAAGTCTTCTATTGAAGGCATATGATTACGAATGGTATTAACCTGCTATCATTGCTTTGAGCGAAACTCTTCTGCAATTTTATCTGCTTCATGTCATGTATGTATGTCAGGATCAGGAGTGTTCTTCATGAATCAGGAATGGTGATTATGTTACCTCCTTAGAATGATTTGATACGACATGTATGGACTCCGTATGTTTAGATATTAAGATTTTATGGAAAAGTGAATGACGACAGTAGGTCAGTGGTGGACCATAGTAAGGCAGCAATGATTCTGCGAGTAGTGAGCTGATTACAACCATGAGAGTTGTATTGGAATGGGTGTTGAGATTGAGTACCACTAATCGGGTCGTGGTAGTGTATAAGTTATCATTGATAGACTAATTAAGTAGAGTATCTACCTAGTGAATAATTATTCTTTCTTATCAATAGAGAGTCGTATTATTATACGAGGAAGGTTGCGGTGCAAGCATAGAATTCTAGTAACGATGATGTATAGAATGAGATCCCAGATTCGATTTTCGATGTCGAGGGAGTTTCAAAGGTGATTGTGTATAAGCTCGAGGAAGAGCATGGGTCCACAGAATGATGGACGGAATGGCAAAAATATTTAGGCATGCGAAATACGATGCTATAATACTTGATGTTGATATAAATACGTATATGTTTTGTTCTCCTATGACAAACCTCTATAGTTCAGAGGTAGATTCCAAGCCAAATATTTTATGGCAATAAAAATTTTTTTATGAATATACAATTCTCTTCAGTTCGTTCTTTTCTCTTCTTTTCATTTCATGTAAGCTGAGAAGAACAACCCTTCCAGAAGGGGAGGTATTGCCGAATGACTATCTATCCGTGTGATAGAAGCCGAGTAGGATACCAACTATTATTTAATTGCTTGTCAAGTACTAAAGGCTGGCCACCTCCTGTACTAACTATGCAATGTAACAAGTGTTCATGATCATAGTGATCTCTCAACAAATTCCTTTACTTCTATATGATTGATAAAATTTTGGAAAATAGAAACAACTGAAAAAGGAGTAATAAAGTGGTGGTAGTATGCGGAATGGAAACACATTCGTGATACTAAGGTTGACGTGGTTATTAAAAGGTTATAGAACGCTAGCGAGCAAAAGTATAACCCGTATAATATTAGGAACGGAAGGTAGTAGCGATTACGAACTGGAAAAGAATGGGTATTAAGAAGCAAAAGCTATAATGCTAGAAGCTATAATGAGAGTCTGTGCAATAGACTTGAAAGAAATTGGAATGATCACATAACGCGGATTGAGTTTTCTTACGACAATAGATCATATGTCAGTATTGAGATATCGCCTTATGAGATCCTTGAGGGAAGACAATATCGATCTCCCTTATGTTAGGATGAAGTTGTAGAGCGCAAGATGCTCGGACCCGCAGTAGTCCAAAGGACCAAGGATATGATAGATCTAATCAGAGGACGGCTGGTAGTAGCCCAAGATGGACATGATAAGTATGTTGATTTGACACGAAAGGATAAAGAGTATGAAATAGGGGACCTAGTAATGTTATAGGTATCCCTTGGAAAGGATTGATGAGGTTCGGAAAGAAAGGAAAGCTAAGTCTACAATTTGTTGGACCCTTGGATATATTAAGACGGTTGGGAAGTTAGCATATGAGCTAGCCCTAACCCCGAACATGTAGCAGGTCGTAACGTGTTTCACGTATCAATGTTAAGGAAGTGTAATTCAGATGCCAGATAAAAAGAGGCATATGAGCGCATAGATATGCAACCCGACGTAACCTATATGGAGCAACCAGGAAGGGTTATAGAGTGAAAAGGAACAAGTGCTTAGGAGAAGGATTATCAAACTAGGCAGAGTTGGTGGTAGGACCACAATGGGGAAAAATTGACTAGAGAGTTAGAAGGCACAATGCTAGAAAAGCATCCCCAACTGTTTTCTATCTGATTCCGGGACGGAATCCTTTTAAGGAGGGGAGACTGTAATAACCCCAATTTTTGGAAAATTTTTGAAACCCTTATGAATAGTGTTTTTGCTGAATGAGAAAAATTTTCATGCCACGCTATGTAGGGGTTCTGTTATTGATCTTATGGGATATTATTAGTACTCTATGTGGTATATAAGTGTATGTAAAGATCGTCAGAATCCAATTCCGAACACTTGGATTTTTCCCGGAAATCCACTAGATACGGAAAGGATTGAGTATAAGGTAACAGGATAAAACGGATTTAAATTAAAGGATTATAATAGAGGATCATAAAAAGGAATATAATGTATTGAGAAGGGTTAAGGGAACCTAAGTAATAAGATCCTGGGTATGATCCTTCAAACGATAAACGAAAACGAAAGTTAAGCGAACCGTATAACAGATCAGCGGTCATTAGGCAAACGATTAGGAAGTTAAGCAAAGGGATTAGAGGGAGTGATGTCACCCAACCAATGAGAGGAGGACAAAGAGGGTAAAATGACATCACAACATGACATAGGCATGACATGGGAAGGAAGGAGGTGTGGTTGAATGAGAACCACACAAATTCAAGGGCAACAAGGTAATTAACTAAATCAAACACAAAAACAAGCCAACCAAGCCAAGCAAAATCATTTTTCATCAAAATCAAAAAGAACCAAGGCTTGTTCTTGAAGAGCTCTCGGCTTTTTACTATTCAAAAGAGCAAGAAATTCAAAATCAAAGATCCAAGCTTCCTAAATTGGTGAGTTAATTCCCTAATCATCTTCATGCTTAGTTAGGGTTATATCATGAGTTTAAGCCATCAATTCCTTCTCCATCTTCTTCATTTAATCAAAGAAGAAGACTATGAATAGTGTTTTCAAGTTTTTAACTTGAAGTTTTTCTTGTTTTCCTTGAAGATCCAAGCATTCCTAAGACTTCTCAAAGCTTCTTAAGGCTTCCTAGCTCCTCCCACCACTTCAAGGAAGGTATACCATCTCCAAACCCTAGATTCCTATGTATTATAAGATGATTTTGATTAGTAGGATGATATTGTAGCTTGATGTTGTGATTTAGAGTTTGGGATTTGAAATGGTATTGAATTGGAATGGTAAATGTTGTTGTTTTGATTAAAAGAACTTAAGAATGGTTAAAGTTAAGCTTAGGCATAAGTATGAATGTTAAAATTGAATTGGTTGGGGTTGTTATGATGTGATAAGGATGGATGTTGGTTGTATGTTGGATTTGAGGTTGAATTGGGTTGGTTTTGAATGGTTTAAAATTGGGAAATCGCGTAAACACAGCCGTCGTAACGTCCGATTTTCTTTAGACTGTTTTTGTGCATAACATTAGGACCCGAGAACCCCCTGCTAGATTATGACCATTGCCATATTTAGATAGCTCATGTTACGAGCTTCGTTTTGATATGTAGTTCGTTCGATTCCGATGCACGGTTTAGGAGAAACGACCATTTCAAGTAACGGCGTTTCGCGAATGAAACTTTTCCCCTCGCCTTACTTTGAAACATAGGTTAAAGACCAAAAAGGGTTAATTAATGCATGAAACATTTAAGGTAAGTGTGTTAGGCAGTTGGTAAGACACTCGCGAAGGAATCGCCTTAAAACTCGTAAAGGTTAAATTATTAAAAATGGTGGAGCCGAGGGTACTCGAGTGACTTAAGAGAATCAGTAAGCACAAAACGAGCGTTAGAGTCTGTGTTGGTTAGAGTATAGATGTACAAGTGACTTTGGTTTAATTCCAACTTACTTGTTGTGTATAGGTTACCAGACTCGTCCCGAGCCATTAGTAACCCCCAGTCGCTCAGGCAAGTTTTCTACCCGTTATAACTGTTGTGGTGATGAGTATATGTATATGCATTATCATGCGATAGATGCATGTTGGTTAATTAGAAAATGTGGTATATATTGAAGCATGCTGCTATGGTATATATATATGCATGCCTGTTTTGTATTCTTTCCATATATAATTGTTGATAATACCTATGCTAGAGGATAGCGGTAATTTACATATACCCTTAGTATAGGGACCCAAAGGTGGAAATATTTTCTAAAACCGGGAGTCGAGGATCCCGAGTAGATTTTGTATATATGGATATAAATATATATATATATATACTTATATATATATATATATGGTCATAGTTTTCAAAACTATTAATCGAATAAGGTTTATTCGATAACTTTAACTTTATTTTATTAATGAATATTATCTTGAATATTCATTCGAGGACTTATGACTCCTTTATTTTATTTAATGAATATTATTTTGAATATTCATTCGAGGGCTTATGACTCAGCTTATTTTATTTATTGAATATTATTTGAATATTCATTTGAGGATCTATGACTCCGATTATTTTCTGAGATATATTCTTTATTTTATTAAAGAATAAGGTGTCGATAATCAAACTCACTTTTGATTATTCAAATAAAGATAGTACTTTCGTATAGGTATATCTTTGGATATTTAATATTCATTTCAAGTATAAGTTTCAAAACTTCTACTTCAATTATTTTTATAAAGATTATTCTTTATGGAAATATTATTTAAATAATAATATTCAGATATTTTCTAATATATTGGGACTGATTTATTTTGTTAAATCAACATTACTCCAAACATTCTTAAAAATGTTTTGCGAGTCTTCAAAATAATTTTTAAAAGTTAGAGCGGATCCCAAAACTCATTTTTATATTTAAGATCCTCCTTTCGAAGGGGATTTAAATACTCGCTCAAAACCTAAGGGATCCGGCTCTGTGGTGTGTTTTATATTCGCAACAAGGTTGCTGTTTTGATAAATGAATTGATTACTTACCCAACACTCGGGAAGTAAAATTCTTGGAACAAGTTAATCCATTAACAAGCATCGCCTGGGAAATATCGGTGAGTTCTCCTTTCCAAATAGATACGACTTCTTGGTGGAGCCGTATCAACAAGTTTCTACTTGGGGAAAGTGGGGACGAGCTTTACGTTTCAGAGTCATGGATTTCATCTGAACTAGGAGTGGCGTAAGTGGCCGAGTAGCGCCGGCCCAGCCTTATTATATTGGTCCAAATGGCCTGGAAGTTCCGCTAAGGCGGTCCATTCCTTAGGAGTTCAGTGTTCGGTTGACAAGTAAATCCGACAGGTTCTCCTCTACATGTAGAAAATGGTGGGGTTGCACTACTACGACTGATCATCGTAAGTGGTCTTCCTGGCGCGGCAAACTCCCGTAATGAGTTCATCATCCAATTGGATATTTCTGCAACACTACCCAGAGCACTTCGATAGAAAGGCTACGGTTGGGCGATTGTTGAGTGTTGGCAGGGTCAAGTTTTCAAAATGATGTTTGCATCAAATGAAGTATCTCATAACTTCATTTTATTTTGATGATATTTTAAAGGTTGAATCTATTCAAGTATTATCTTGTAGTCTCATCTATGTGATGAACTTTTGAACTAATTATAACTTGAACGGTGGTAGTTCAAGTAGTATTTGGAAAGGATATAAGTATATTGGAGTATCTTGTAACTTCATCTTTTAAACTTATATCTAGTAAATGATTATCTTATGCATGGCAAAGATTTTCAGAAAAAAACGTTGAGACAAGGTTATATATATGAGATCACCTTGCAACGATATTTTTTTATACAGTTATACACTGGGACTTTGTGTATATTATGCATGGAAGAGGACTTGCAATATTTTGAAAAGTATATATGTATATATACTGAATATTTTGCGACTTCATCGCATTAAGATATCAAACTTGGTTCATTTCTTTTGACCAAGACTTTCATGAGTATTATGAGTAGGCTCATATATTGTTAATCATTATACATATTATTTTGGTGGGCTTGCTGCTCACCCTTGCTTTCTTCTTTCATCACACAACATCAGATAGATAAGATGAACAGGACCAAGCTCCCAATTCACAAGCGGATAGGAAACGTTCCGCAGCTTTCTGGAAGCGTTCAGGCCGCTGTAGCTGAGGTAGAAATTACCAATAGGCTAAGTTTTCAACTAGTAATGTACCAGACTTATGTATATTATGAATTGTAATAATGGCAAAGAAATGTAAATTTATTCAGAAACCTTTTTAAGGTGTATTGACTTAATTGTGGAATAAAATGACTTGTGATTATTTTTGGATATTCATCTCTGAGACTATAACTTGTGGTATGTGTGTGTATATTGTGGGGTCACAGTAAAGAGTAGTTGATTGTTTAATAAGATTGGGTGTTGTTAAGGGAAGTGGAACTCGTGACAACCCAGATCCCCGACCCCGGATTTGGGGGTGTTACATGAAGTAAGATGATTGCCATTATAGAAGGGAAGTAAAAGTTTATAGTAGATGATGAAAGATGAGGTGATGAAACAATCAGGTATTTAAAGGCCAAAAAGATGCATGAATGAATATCAAAAGTCATTGGTGCCTTAAATACTTTATTGGGACTGTATAAGTCCATTAAACAAAACAACGAATATGAGAAGGAAGTGAATAAAATTCAAATTGAGGACCTGAGAAGTCTAAATATTGATGATAACCATGTTGTGACGCCCTCAATCTCGGGGTTAGGAAATGAGGACTCACACACCTCTATTCTAATAATTAAATATGCTTAACCCCGATTAACTACTAACAGGATCAACAGGATAAAGTATGAGACAAGATTACAACTACCAATCATAAAATATAACTTACAAACCCAAAATACTATTAAATAAACAATATCGATTCCGGCTGGAAACCGACAGATAACCCATTTTATCTTTATACACCTCTTTCTAGGCGCGAGCTCACTCATAAAAAACCACTACCTGCTCTGGCAACCGGAAGCCCTCAACACGGTAGGGACCACCAGGTACGCTCTTACAAGCAGTGCGCCTAAGCCTGGCCATCTTCTTGCTTAACTGCCATGGTTAGATTAAGACAAAACAAATGAGTATAAAACTCAGCAAGTAACTATATAGCAGTTCTACAATATTAAATCTCAATATACTTTGAACAAACTAGGGCATTCTACTTTAACTAATCTAGGTGGCAGATTTCCATTTTTTTTTTGAATAAGGAAAGGTATTTGAAGAATAGTAGGGCTTTCAAGAAACAAGGCTCGAAACAAGACGAAAGCCGACATTCATCACAAATCATTATAGGATCAAAATAAATCTTTCAATAGAGGAAAGCAACAGTATTTCAAGATATAGAATCATTCATATGATCAACAATTTCAAGAATCAGGGTTCTCGAGCTTTAAGCACCACAATAACATAATCAACTATTTTCAAAGCATTATAAACCATTTTCATTTCCAAAAATCAATTTACTGAATAAAAGTTTCAGTTCCCTTTTTAAATAATCATTTAGAACCCTTGATTGGATCACTTTATCTTTCCATTTCATTATATACGGGTGATCAGCCCGTATCGACCTCCATTCCGGTCTTTAAGGTACCAATCGGCATAATTTCAGCCTTAAATTGGACTAGTCCCACTAGCCTCTTACCATGACTGGACTAGTCCCACTAGCCTCTTACGTCTCAATCCAATCCATCAGAAATTCATTTGGAAAACCTTGAGTTGGAAAAACAAATAGGTTTTCTAAAATCCATTTTATCATTACCAAGTATTTGAAATCATTCGGACTCTTTCAAGTCGAAACTCATTCTTAAATCAGATTTTGAAGAAACAAGGTTCAGGGAGTGAATCAAAGATACGCAAGGAATAATTCACAAGAATTCTGTATCAGGGACAACAAGGCACTAAATTTGAAGGATCAGTAATAACAGGGATCATTAGGGTGATCAAGAGAAACAGGGTATCATTAAACAGAGTTAACCAAGATAATTAATCGGTTCAATATGATTCATGGCATTATAGGTAACTTGAACAGAAAGGCAGATTATCAAAGGGTGAAATCAATAGGATTATCAATAACAGGTTATCAAGAACAAGGGTACTTCAAATCAATATCAGGGTTTCATTAAGCAAGGGTTTCATACTTTAACAGTTTAATACTCTACATGGTATGAACAACATTTCCTTTATAATCATTTACACAAGTAATCAGAGTTACTTGCCTGAAATTGCTTTCCTGAGGGTTGAACTACTGCCACCTAGTAAATCCTTTCCTTTCCTAGCCTGAATGCCCTCACGCTCCGAATCTACAATAAAATCAAAAATCTTAATTAGATTCCCAACTCTCGTTCCCGGAACGATCACTCTATACGATAACTCGATTATATCTTTGACTCGAGCATACGAATGTAGCTTATACATATAAGAACATAGCACTTAGCACATAGCATAAACCTTATATACTTAGCAATCAAAGCGTACTCGCTTGACCTTGGCTATGTCTCAATTCACATTAACACGACTCTCTTTTACGAGTACAAGACCCATTTACAACCAAACATTTACGTATGTACTATCACTTATATCAATCAACTTAATTTCCTTTTCTTTTGCTCCTTAATTCGAACCATACATACAAAACACATTCACATATATTCAATTTCAATCTCACACATTCATGCACAACTAATGAAATTCACAAGATTCATTTATTCACTTTTAGCCTTATCCTTTTTAATCAAAAATCCGAATTATAACCACGTTAAGGGCCAAAATCAACTTCTTTTAATCATCAAAAATTCGAACACAACACTAATTGATCTTTATAATGCATCCAACTCTTACTTAGCAATTCAATCCACTTAATTTACCTTTTTATTCCTAAGAATCCATCCGGGTTTTTCCATAAATCAACATACAAGAATGGATTTTAACATGCAAGGCAATACATCACATTTCCCACTTATTTTAGTTCTTAACTAGGTCATTCCATTCACTTAAACACCAAATCATGTAACACCTAACTCATTCAACCAACATGCATTTGCTCAATCAATATTTAACCCCTTTTTATCTTGTTTTCATTCGGCAAAAACATAATTTTCAACTCAAGGTCCAATCAATAACATGCATTAATTGATCTTCTTTAAAATTATCATGTAATCACTTATAAGCCACATAATCCTAGTGTTCAACAATATTAACCCACAAAACCGAATTTTCCTTCTTAATTAGCAAAAGCCGAAGCAAAAACTCACATGCAAATCCTCAATCTTTGATTTTCTAAGCAACAATCACATGCACACATTCATTTTCTTCCTAACACAATCAATGGAATCATTTAATCAAGCACACACTTGAATTTCATCAAAGAAGCAAAAACCCTTTTCTAAATTTTCAAGAAATCATAGCATGCAACACTAAAATCCAACGATCACATCATGGAAAATCCACCGGCTCTCCTTTGGATCATGGTCGGTGGTGGTCGAACTTGGGAGAGTCCATAACGGATCTCTTCTCGAGTGTATGACCTCCAATCACGCTTAAATTCACTCTCTTAGTTATGCTACAAGAAATTGTTTTTCTTAAACACAACCATAGTGATCACTTCAACAAAAACTTTATAATCACTTACATGCAAGTAAGAATTGAAGTATATACCAAGAATAACAACTAATGGAAGCAATATCTCGGTGTTTAAGTGTGTTTTAATGGTTGCATGCGAGTGAGAGAGGTGAGAGATGAGAGAGCCGAGAGGGAGTGAGAGAGAGAGTGTTCGAGAGAGAGAGGAGAGAAAAAGAAGAGAGAAAAGAGTGGGTGCACGGAAAAGAAGAAGAAAATGGGGGAGGAAGGAGTATTTTATACTCTACCAAGATTAAGGGCAAAATAGTAATTCAATAATTCCTTTTTGACTTGCACTTTCTTTCTCTTTTTACTTAAATGCAACGAAATTCAAAATAAAAATATTTCTCTCTCGGAAAGATGAAATTGTCTTGAATAAAAATCTTTAACATGTAGGTCTCGAAATTAGCTTTTTATCCATTACTCATAATAAGAAATTGAGTGAACGGTTCATTTTATATGAATTTCGCAAACTTGCTTTAATAAATACATTTTCCATATAAAATCAATTTAAAAAATGCAAAGATCCACAATCAAATTCACTTATTATTTTTAAAAAGTCTCTAAGGTCTTTACGAGGATAACAGAACAAATCCCATATTTTTATCCTTCTCGGATGATTTTATAAAAATGCGCGAAAGTTAATTAAACCTTTACTTAAATCACGTAATTCCTTTAAAATTCACAAAATTGACACAGAACACATAGTCATGCACACAGTCAAGCAATCACACACATATAGTCACATAACGACTCAGGTCTGATCATAGAATCTATCCCACTTTAATCTTTATCATCTTTTACGCGTACCGGGTCACGTTCAGCCTGACGGCCCGACGCTCAGCATTTCGATTACGCTTCTCATTATCTTTGCCAATCAACACGTCTCTTAAGACGAAAAACTTTATTCATTCACTTCACATATAATTCACATTTTATATTATTTAATTCCATATTAGGACGGGTTCCGTTCTACCTGACGGCCCGACACCAAGCTTAACTTCTAAGCTGACTCTTTAAATTGGAACGTTTTTATCCACGATCCTTAACTCTAGTATATAGATAAGACAAATAATCACCACTTAATTTCATCACATAACACATACTTTACTTTCTTAATTATGACGCAAAATTCTCGGTCGTTACAATCTACCCTCCTTAAAAGGATTCTGTCCCTAGAATCTAATCTAAGCAAATAGATGTGGATACTTTTCTTTCATTTCGCTTTCTAATTCCCAAGTCGATTCCTCGACTAGTGGATTTTTCCACAACACTCTAACTAGAGGTATAACTTTATTTCTAAGCGTCCTTTCTTTTCGATCCAAAATTCGCACTGGCTGTTCTATATAGGATAAATCTGGTTGGATTTCTATTGGTTCCAACTCGATCACATGGCTCGCATGAACATTATACTTCTTCAGGAGAGATACATGAAACACATTATACAGATGTTGCATTTGCGGCGGTAGCGCTAATTCATACGCCACTTTCCCAACTTGTCGCAATACTTCAAATGGTCCAATATACCTTGGACTTAGCTTTCCTTTCTTTCCAAATTGAGTTAAACCTTTCCAAGGAGATATCTTCAACAAGACTTTGTCTCCAGTTTCAAATTGCATATCTTTTCGCTCTTGATTCACGTACTTTGCCTGTCGGTCTTGAGCTGCAATTAATCTCTTTCGTATCATTTCAACCTTTTCCTTCATTTGCTGCACTAGCTCTGGGCCAATTAACTTGCGCTCACCAACTTCGTCCCAATAAGTAGGGGATCTACACTTTCTTCCATACAATGCTTCATAAGGCGGCATGCCAATACTTGCGTGATAACTGTTGTTGTAGGAAAACTCAATTAAGGGCAAATGATCGTCCCAATTTCCTTTAAAATCTATTGCGCAGGTTCGCAATATATCCTCAATTGTCTGAATTGTCCTTTCACTTTGTCCGTCTGTCTGCGGATGATATGCCGTACTCATTTTCAATTTTGTTCCCAAATGATCATGGAATTGTCGCCAAAATCTCGAATTAAACCTTGGATCTCTATCAGACACGATAGATACAGGAACTCTATGACACATCACGATTTCATCCATATATAATTTGACCAGCTTCTCTAATGAAAACCTTTCATTTATCGGCAAGAAATGTGCTGACTTTGTCAACCGATCGATTACCACCCAAATCGCATCATGATTTGACTTGGTTTTAGGTAATCCTACCACGAAATCCATCGCAATATGTTCCCATTTCCATTCAGGTATGTCCAGAGGCTGAAGCAGTCCGTTTGGCCTTTGATGTTCCATTTTAACTCTTTGGCACGTGTAACATTTACTTATCCATTCCGCAATTTTCTTTTTCATGTTTGGCCACCAAAAATTTTCTTTCAAATCCTGGTACATCTTCGTACTCCCAGGGTGAATTGAAAATCTCGAGTTATGCGCTTCTTACAAAATCTCGTACTTTAGTTCCACAACATTAGGTATCCAAATACGTGAGTTAACATGGTATATCCCTTTTCCATCCTTTTGAGCTTTAATTTCTTCTCCCGTCAACTTATTCCTTTCGCGATTTATCACTTGCTCTTGACAGCATCTAATCTTTTCCAAAATTTCAGGTTGAAACCAAATTGCATAAATAGCTCCACATTTTGGAGTCTGCACATCTATTTCCATCTTGTCAAAGTCTTTGATTAATTCTTCCGATGACGTTAACATATTCAACCTTTCCTTTCGACTTAAAGCATCAGCTACCACATTTGCCTTTCCAGGATGATAGTTTATCGCACAATCATAATCTTTGATCAATTTCAACCACCTTCTTTGTCGCATATTCAGTTCTTTCTGAGTAAAGATATATTTTAAGCTCTTATGGTCCGTATAAATCTCGTACTTTTCCCCGTACAAATAATGCCTCCAAATCTTAAGGGCAAATACAATTGCTGCCAATTCCAAATCGTGCGTTGGATACTTTTGCTCATGCGGCTTGAGCTGCCTTGACGCATATGGTATTACCTTCCCGTGTTGCATTAACATGCATCCAAGTCCTTTATATGAAGCATCACTGAATATCACAAATTCACCTTTATCATCTGGTAATACCAACACTGGGGCGGTTACCAATCTCTTCTTTAACTCTTGAAAACTTTCCTCACACTTTTCTGTCCAAACGAACTTCTCATTCTTTCTTGTCAACTTTGTCAATGGAACAACAATCTTTGAGAAATCTTGCACAAATCTTCTATAGTATCCGGCTAATCCCAGAAAAATTCTGTAACACCCCCAAATCCGGGGTCGGGAATTCGGGTTGTCACGAGTTCCATTTCCCTTATCAATACTTAATCTTAACAGTCAACCAACTACTGCGTACTGTGAACCCACAATATGCACACACACCACAAGTTATAGTCTCAGAGATGAATACCAAAAATAACACAAGTCATTTTATTCCACAATTATAAGTCATTACACCTCAAAAGGGTTTCTGAATAAATTTACATATTCTTTGCCATTATTACAATTCATAATTTACATAAGTCTGGTACATCAATAGTTGAAAACCTAGCCTATTGATAGTTCCTACCTCAGCTACGGCGGCATCAACGCCTACAGGAAACTATGAAATGTTTCCTATCCGCTCGCGAATTGGAAGCTTGATCCTGTTCATCTTGTTTATCTGTTGTTGTGTGATGAAAGAAGAAAGCAAGGGTGAGCAACAAGCCCACCGAAATAATATGTATAATAATTAACAATATATAAGCATTCTCATAGTACTCAAAAAAGTCTTGGTTAAGAAGAAATGAACCAAGTTGATATCTTAACGCGACCAAGTCGCAAAATATTCAGTATATATGTATATATATATACTTTTCAAAATCTTGGAAGTCCTCTTCCATGTATAATATACACAGAGTTCCAGTTTATTACTGTATGAAAATATCGTTGCAAGGTGATCTCATATATCTAACCTTGTCTCAACGTTTTTGTGAAAATCTTTGTCATGCATAAGATAATCATTAACCAGATATAAGTTGAAAAGATGAAGTTACAAGATACTCCAATATACTTATATCTTTTCCGAATACTACTTGAACTACCACCGTTCAAGTTATAATTAGTTTCAAAAGTTCATCACACTGATGAGACTACAAGATAAGACTTGAATAGATTCAATCTTTGAAATATCATTATAAATAATGAAGTTACGAGATACTTCATTAAGTCCTGATATATATATACACATCTATATATATATACATTTCGTACACTCCTTGAAAACCTCTGTTATGAAAATTATAAATAGAGTTGTAATGTCCAATGAATTTGGAAAGGAGAAAACCTTGGCATAAACCTGATATCTTGCTGATCAGGCAAAGATACCAATAAGTAACCTTTTCTACTAGTGGATGGACGAATTCCCCACTGGTCATCACCCTGGCCGCAATAGGACCTTATGCTGGACTGCCACTCAGCCACTTACGCATTTGATGGACTCCCACTGAGCCACTTACACTTTCATGGACTCTCACTGAGCCCATGTTGCTTATGCCGACTCAAATAGATGAACTTACTTCCCGAACGATGGGCAAGTAATCAAGATGTTTTTCAAAACAGCAACCTCGTTGCGAACGTAAAATACACCACTGAGCCGGATCCCTCAGGTTTTGAGCGAGTATTTAAATCCCCTTCGAAAGGAAGATCTTAAATATAAAAATGAGTTTTGGGATCCGCTCTAACTTTCAAAATCATTTTGAAGACTCGAAAACATTTTTAAGAATGTTTGGAGTAATGCTGATTTAATAAAATAAATCGGTCCCGATATGTTGGGGAATATCTGAATATTATTATTTAAATAATATTCCCATAAAGGATAATCTTTATAAAAATAATTTGAAGTAGAAGTTTTACAACTCATACTTGAAATGAATATTAAATAACAAAAGATATACTTATACGAAAGTACTATCTTTATTTGAATAATCGAAAATAAGTATGATTATCGAAACATTATTCTTTAATAAAATAAAGAATATTATTTAATAAATAAGCGGAGTCATAAGTCCTCAAATGAATATTCATTAAATAAAATAAACGGAGTCATAAGTCCTCGAATGAATATTCAACTAATATTCATTAAATAAAATAAACTGAGTCATAAGTCCTCGAATGAATATTCAAACTAATATTCATTAAATATAATAAACAGAGTCATAAGTCCTCGAATGAATATTCAACTAATATTCATTAAATAAAATAAACTGAGTCATAAGTCCTCGAATGAATATTCAAACTAATATTCATTAAATAGAATAAACAGAGTCATAAGTCCTCGAATGAATATTCAACTAATATTCATTAAATAAAATAAACCGAGTCATAAGTCCTCGAATGAATATTCAAAGTAATATTCATTAAATAAATAAGCGGAGTCATAAGTCCTCGAATGAATATTCAGAATAATATTCATTAAATAAAATAAAGCTATTGAATTAACCTTATTCGATTAATAGTTTTGAACTATATCCATATATATATAAATATATATATATATAATATACTCGGGAACATCGACTCCCGGTTTTAGAAAATGTTCACCTTTGGGTCCCATGTCCTAAGGGTATACGCAACTACTGCTTATCTCTAGCATAGGTATTATGCAACTTATAAGCATTGAAATCAACATATAGATAACCAGATTACGAAACAGACATGCATATATATACCATCTCAGCATGCTTCAATATATCGCAAAATTTTCTAATTAACCAACATGCAGCTATCACAAGATAATGCATATACATATATATACATCACCACAACTGTATAACGGGTAGAAAACTTGCCTGAGTTCTCCCGGATAGACTTAAGCTTAGAGTGGGTCTGATAACCTATGAACAACAACATAAGTTCGAATTAAACCCCGGTCGCTTAAGAAACTAGACTTTAACCAATTGAACCCTAACGTTCGCTTATGGTCACTCCTATGCGTAACGAATCACCTAAGTCGTTCGAGTACCCTCGGCTCCACCATTTTTAATAAATTAACCATTAAGAATTTTAAAGCGATTCTTTCACGAGTACCTTAGCAACTGCCTAATCCACTTAACATAATTGTTTCATACCCCAATTAGTCATTTAAAGTCCTTAACCAAGGTTTCAAAGTAAGGCGAGGGGTAATGGTTCGGTCGCGAAACGCTGTTACTTAAAACGGTCGTTTCTCCTAAACCGTACATCGGATTCAAACGAACCACATATCAAAATGAAGCTCGTAACATGAACTATCTAATCATGGCAATGGTCAAAACCTAACAGTGAGTTCACGGGTCCTAATGTTAAGAACAAAAACAGTCTAGGGTAATCGGACATTACGACGGCTATGTTTACGCGATTACCAATTTCTTACAACTCCAATTCAATTCACAAACAACCCACAATCATCACCATTCCACCATCATTCAACCACAATACAATATCATTCAACCATAACTGAATATCTCAACTTATTCATCTAAACCAAGTAAAAAAAATGTGGCCAAGAACTTTAAATCCAATAAGTATCACTCCTAACTCCAAAATCAACAAAACCACTTACTAAACAAAGCTCTAAACAACAAAACTTAAGACTAAGATCATGAAGAGTTATACCTTCCTTGAAGCTTTTAATCCATGAAAGATCCTTGGAATGCCCATGGAAGCCTTAATCTAACCTCCTACAAGCTTTATCTTTCAAAGAAATCAAGAACACAAAAATTAATTTCAAGAAGTACTATTCACCATCTTCTTGAATGATTTATAGGAAATGCTAGGAAAGGATTTTGAAGCTAAGATTCCTAGGAAGTATGTAACTTAACTAGGAGAAGCTAGGATAATTACCTTGTAAATTAGCAAGTGGAGGAGCTTGGACTTCCCTTTTTCTAAGAAAGAAGCCAAGAGCTTCATGAAGAAAAGAGAGGAAATGAATTTTTTTGCTTGCTTGGTGCATTTGTGTGGTGTTTTGTTAGCTTGGTTAGTTTAGAATTTACCATGGTAAATAATGCTTGGCTACAAATCAACCAACAAAACAATCTCACTTGTCATGCTTATGTCACCTTTCTTATGTCATCCATTTGCCACATGTCTTTGTCTTGTGGTTTGATGATGTCATAATCCTTGGCTTCTTGTACAAGCTTGTCTCTTGGTCGCTTATTTGTTTTACGGTTCGCTTAACTTTCGTTCGCGTTTATCGTTCGAGGGATCATATCTGGGATCTTATTACTTGGGCTTCCCCTAAACCTTTCTCAATATTTTATATTCCATTTATGATCCTCTCTTAAAATCCTTGAATTTAAATCCTTTTTATCATGTTACCTTATACTCAATTCTTTCTGTATTTGGTAGATTTCCGGGAAAATCAAAGTGTTCGAATTTGGATTCTAACGATCTTTACATACACTTATATATCATATAGAGTACTAATAAGATCTCAGAATAACAATAAAAGAACCCCTACATAGTGTGGCATGAAAAGTTTTTCTTATTCAGCATAATCAGCAAAATCACTATTCATAAGGGTTTCAAAAAAATTCCAAAAATTGGGGTTATTACAGTCTCCCCTCCTTAAAAGGATTCCGTCCCGGAATTAGATAGAAAATGAATAGGGATACTTTCTTAGCATTGTACTTTCTAACTCTCAAGTAAATTTTCCCACATTGTGGTTCTTCCATCAAACTCTGAATAGTTTGATAACCCTTCTCATAAGCACTTGTTCCTTTTTCAATCTATAACCCTTCCTGGTTGCTCCATATAGGTTACGTCTGGTTGCATGTCTATGCGCTCATATGCCCCTATTTATCTGGCATCCGAATTACACTTCCTTAACATTGATACGTGAAACACGTTATGACTTGCTACATGTTCGGGGGTAGGGCTAGCTCATATGCTAACTTCCCAATACGTCTTAATATATCCAAGGGTCCAACAATTTATGGACTTAGCTTTCCTTTCTTTCCGAACCTCATCAATTCTTTTCAAGGGAATACTTTTAACAATACAAGGTTCCCTCCTTCATACTCTTTGTCCTTTCATTGTCAAATCAGCATACTTCTTATGTCCATCTTGGCCTACTCCCAGCCGTCCTCTAATTAGATCTATTATATCCCTGGTCCTTTGGACTACTGCGGGTCCGAGCATCTTGCGCTCTACAGCTTCATCCTAACATAAGGGAGATCGACATTGTCTTCCCTCAAGGATCTCATATGGCGACATCTCGATAATGACATATGATCTATTGTCGTAAGAAAACTCAATCCGTGTTAAGTGATCATTCTAATTTCTTTCAAGTCTATTGCACAGACTCTCATTATAGCTTTTAGCATTAGAGCTTTTGCTTCTCAATACCCATTCTTTTCCAGTTCGTAATCGCTACTACCTTTCGTTCCTAATATTATACTGGTTATACTTTTGCTTGTTAGCGTTCTATAACCTTTTAATAACCACGTCAACCTTAGTATCACGAACGCGTTAGAATCGGAATACCACCGTACTGATACTACTTCCTTTAGCTGCTTCCATCTTCGAAAGCTTGATCCATCATATAGAAGTAAAGGAATTTGTTGAGAGATCACTATGATCATGAACACTTGTTCTATTGCATAGGAGTACAGAAGGTGGCCAGCCTTTAGTACTTGACAAGCAATTAAACAACATGTGGTATCCTACTAGGCTTCTATCACACAGATAGATAGTCATTCGGCAATACCTCCCCTTCTGGAAGGGTTGTTCTTCTCAGCTTATATGAAATGAAAAGAAGAGAAAAGAACGAATTGAAGAGAATTGTATATATGAAAAAATATACTGCCACAAAATATCTGGCTTGGAACCTACCTCTGAATTATAGAGGTTTGTCATAGGAGAACAAAACATATGCGTATATATATCAACATCAGGTATTATAACATCGTATTTCACCTGCCTAAATATTTTTGATATTTTGTCCATCATTCTATGGACCCATGTTCTTGCTCAAGCTTATACACAATCACCTTTGAAACTCCCTCGACATCGAAAATCGAATCTGGGATTTCATTTTAGACATCATCGTTACTAGAATTCTATGCTTGCACCGCAACCTTCCTCATATAGTAATACCACTCTCTTTTCATAAGAGGGAATAAATATTCAATAGGTAGATACTCTACTTAATTAGTCTATCAATGATAACTTATACACTACCACGACCCGATTAGTGGTACTCAATCTCAACATCCATTCCAATACAACTCTCACGGTTGTAAGTAATCGGCTCATTACTCGTAGAATCATTCCTGCATTACTGTGGTCCAACGTTGACCTACTGTAGTCATTCATTTTCCATGAAGTCTTAATAGCTAACCATACGGAGTCCATACATATCGTATCGAATTCTTCTAAGGAGGTAACATGATCACCGTTCATGATTCATGAAGAAAACTCCTGAACTTGACGTACATATGACATGAAGCAGATAAAATTGTAGAAGAGTTTCAATGAAAGCAACGATAGCAGGTTAATACCATTATTAACCATATATCTTTATTAGGAGACATGAAGCTCAAAGGTTCATTTAGTCCTTTCGTAACATGGTCCTGGCTTATCTTAAGATATGACCCTCTAAGATAGATAGCCCGCTCATGGCGATTATACGAATTAAACCTTTACCAAACTACTATTACAGTTGGGTATTGCACAGTCATCAGAAGGAATGTCAATCTTTCAAATCATAATACAATCTTCACGACTTTAACCATTATCATTGTATTCTTCTGGCACGAGCGCCGATTATTGTCTTCTTACTCTTAAAGTGTCGGCCACCTCTTTGGCCCTTCCTGATAGTAATATTTCCTTACAATCAATGTCATTTTAACCACCTTCACTAAATTTTCTATCTCATTTCCAATCACTGCTTGTGTGAAGATGTTTTCCTTAAAATATGATGAGTAAAAAAATATCACCATTTTCCATAAGTTATTGCCTCAGTCTTTAGAGGTTAATCATTATCACGACTGACTCTCGATCATACTTAGGACATCTTTTATCTTAGGTCCTAATTGCCCTAAACAATTTCGACCTTTACTGGTTCGATCCATACTTTCTTGTGGTTTAACACGTGCCCCACTTGGCATTATTATAATTACGTCACATTTCCTTTATCAAAATTTCTATTCTTGAGAACTTTGAATATTACCTTTCTCCTTGTAAAACCTCTAAGGTTATCCTTGAATCGTTCCTCATGTATTCCCTAGATACAGGGAATATCAAGATACCATTTATTAATACCAGAATCATTGTCTATATACTTCTGAAAAATTTCTCCACTGATCCTTAAAGGTTGTTATTACCTTTATCCTTTCCAATTCATACTGTCAAAACTCATGATGTCCCTATTAAGGGCGAAATGCCAACCTTTATGCATTCCCCTAGGATTCATTTCAAGTTATCGAGGTTCTATCCTTACTTCTACCTTTAAAAAGGTACATGCATCCTTCCATGGATAGATCAAGTCATATATCCTTGATAGATTATCTTATTCAATTATTCCCACCTCGATAGTATATGCCTAATTTTCACAATAACACATGTATTCAAAATGAGGTCAATCGATATGGCCTCCAAAAGATAACAACGGTTATCCGCTTTTCTTGCCTAATTTGGTAACGATAACAAGGATGTTCTGGAAGATATTGGTCGTGTTCAACGTGACCTTCTTCTTAATAATTCCTTATTTACTTTTGTTGTTTATCTCAACAGTCATCTCAATGTTGGGATATCTTTCATATCTGGCGTCTCCCTTTCTGGGTATCAAGCCACCGGTCTTACACTTCATATTCTTGAAGGTCACTTCCTTCATCCAATTTTCCTAATTTCTTACTTCCTTGTCTCCTCAGTCTATCCGCGTCTTATTATTTATCCTTCGAACTATCTCAAGGTTTCCTCGAATCCTCCCAACTTACAGGGGATAAAATATATGTATCTCTTATGCCTTCCACCATCAATTTTAACTCATTGTGAATCACCCTCATCCTGACGATTACATACTTTTCTATTTCTATTGCTATGAGTCTTTAGGGTTTCCTCATACCCAACTCCTTTATCATTCCTCACACTCTACTACCTTTATATTCCTTTCCACTTCAGTTTCTTTTTATTTTCCTTTCTCTTATCATTATTTCATGAACCAACACAACATAAACATTGATTTCATACATCCCGTCATTCTGGATTCGTGTCCTCAGAACGAATCTTGACAACTTTTACAACTTAGATTCATAATTCATCATACTCGTCTGCCTTTGCTCTGGCTCTAAAGCTTTTACAATATCTCCATAACCTTGGGAAGTACTTTCTTGAAAACAATTGACTGAACTTAAATCAGTTTATTATAATCTCTTGCTCCGTTCCTTCATTGGCCATTCACCAGCCGGTGGTCTCTCTCTTAGGAGGGTAAGTGACAAAAAACAGTCTTTTGTGGTTCGTCAATCATTTAGAATCTCAAATGATTCCTCTATTTCCTTTAGCCAGGCTCTTGCCTTGGTTGGGCCAGCTTGTTCCTTGGAACTCTAAGAGCTTAGCGACTTAGAGGTCCTGAAATAATTTCCCACTACATTGTTTCCCTCAAGGTGGTGGTTGGGAATAAAGTATAAGTTCTGTTTAGACAGGTCCATGAATTTCTGTATAGGAGTACCGTCTCGGGTCTCCTGATCTCGCTCGACTTCTGTTTTCTCAGTCTAAATATTTCTTCCTACTCCCCATAATTGGGGTCATCTTTTAATTTAAACTCCTCATTTTCTACTTTAGTATATTTTGGGTTCCTTATATCTTAATTGCGACCTCCCTGATTATCACATTCAAGGTTTGCCCCTAATCTTATTCCTTGTGGGGGCATATTATTTGGAAAAATTTTGAGAATCTCTGGATATTTGTCTTACTTACTTTGCTTAAGTCTTTCCCTCGTTCAGTCCTTGCACGATTGCAAATTATGAATTCTCAAGTTCGATAAACTTCATGACACTCTCTTAAGTGTTAATAGAGCAATTAACGATATGATCTTATCACAAACAAACTGATCTGAACTGAAATTAACGAATATATACATAACCATTTATTCGAGGGTACAACAACTGAACACATTAAAGAGAATTACATCATTGGATTTGATCGCTTCCATCCCAAAAGTACTACCATAGATAATCATCTAGTCATTAAAACTAATCATCCATAACTTAGGCTAATCCTCCAAAAGCGGTGCTGCATGAAATTCTTGTCAGATTGCTCAGACTCTGCACACTATCATGGATCAGGAAATGCGGGCACGCACAACATCCCTAACCTGCTCCATTAAAGCGGTGATGAGGTCTAAGATAGTTGCAAGTAGAGCTGGATCAATCTGACCCTCAAGATGGCCTCTAGCTGTAACACGGGTGGTAGCCTCAATCCTTTCCATGCTATACGCTAATCCTGCCAGAAGTACTCCAACCTTAATCCTAGGTGCAGTAAGTCGGTCCAACAGATCACTTCTAACATTACGGGCCTCAGACAGGCCACCCAACGTCATATGATAATTGGCGATAAGAGAAGCCTTAGTGGTAGCATCTAGCAGTCCATGGGGTGCAGGTGGCGCAGACCCAGGAGATCCAAATGGATAACCAAGCACGGTATCAGGTGACAATGGTGCAGGAGATAAATGTGGCATTTCCTCAGTAGGTGATGGGCTCTGTACCAGGGATGGAATAGGAATTGGTGGAACCTCATGGATGTCTACAGGAACCTCTGGAAGAGGGTCTGATACTGGTATAATTGGTGTCATGGAAGGCCCTACTCCTTCTGCCCTCATTAACCTTTGTGCCCTTGGTAACTCTTCATCCTCTAGTGCCACCCTCGCGGCCATTCTTGCTCTGGTAGTCGCCCTGACTACGGTCATCAATTCCTCAGCGGTCCTCTCTTCATTCTCATCAGGATCCTCCATGAGATCCTCCTCAGCCACAATCATTTCCGGAATAACATCCTCAACCGCAACATTCTCAATATGAATCTCATCCGGTCCCTCATTAGGGTACTCTATCGAATTCACAAATTTGATCTCCAACTTGTAATAAAACATCCTCATGCTGATGCTCCTGAACCTCAGGGTTCGGTGCCCCGCTGCCCTATACGAGAATGAATTATGTTACTATCACGATATTTATAAGGGTTCCCGTAAGGGTTTTAACTGTCAGTACTACGTTAGGTAGCCCGACTATGAACTTGGCAAGAGTTCTTATTATCTTTGTGAGTTTATTATTATATCGTCGCATCATCTCTGAGGTTTATAACGCTTAGCTCTGATACCACTTCTGTAACACCCCCAAATCCGGGGTCGGGGATTCGGGTTGTCACGAGTTCCATTTCCCTTATTAATACTTAATCTTAACAGTCAACCAACTACTGCGTACTGTGACCCCACAATATATACACACACCACAAGTTATAGTCTCAGAGATGAATACCAAAAATAACACAAGTCATTTTATTCCACAATTGTAAGTCATTACACCTCAAAAAGGTTTCTGAATAAATTTACATATTCTTTGCCATTATTACAATTCATAATATACATAAGTCTGGTACATCAATAGTTGAAAACCTAGCCTATTGGTAGTTCCTACCTCAGCTACGGCGGCATCAACGCCTACAGGAAACTACGGAACGTTTCCTATCCGCTCGCGAATTGGGAGCTTGATCCTGTTCATCTTGTCTATCTGTTGTTGTGTGATGAAAGAAGAAAGCAAGGGTGAGCAACAAGCCCACAGAAATAATATGTATAATAATTAACAATATATAAGCATTCTCATAGTACTCAAGAAAGTCTTGGTTAAGAAGAAATGAACCAAGTTGATATCTTAACGCGACCAAGTCGCAAAATATTCAGTATATATGTATATATATATACTTTTCAAAATTTTGGAAGTCCTCTTCCATGCATAATATACACAGAGTTCCAGTTTATTACTGTATGAAAATATCGTTGCAAGGTGATCTCATATATCTAACCTTGTCTCAACGTTTTTGTGAAAATCTTTGTCATGCATAAGATAATCATTAACCAGATATAAGTTGAAAAGATGAAATTACAAGATACTCCAATATACTTATATCTTTTCTGAATACTACTTGAACTACCACCGTTCAAGTTATAATTAGTTTCAAAAGTTCATCACACTGATGAGACTACAAGATAAGACTTGAATAGATTCAATCTTTGAAATATCATTATAAATAATGAAGTTACAAGATACTTCATTAAGTCCCGATATATATATATATACATCTATATATATATACATTTCGTACACTCCTTGAAAACCTCTGTTATGAACATTATAAACAGAGTTGTAATATCCAATGAATTTGGAAAGGAGAAAACCTTGGCATAAACCTGATATATTGCTGATCAGGCAAAGATACCAATAAGTAACCTTTTCTACTAGTAGATGGATGAATTCCCCACTGGTCATCACCCTGACCGCAATAGGACCTTATGTTGGACTACCACTCAGCCACTTACGCATTTGATGGACTCCCACTGAGCCACTTACACTTTCATGGACTCCCACTGAGCCCATGTTGCTTATGTCGACTCAAATAGATGAACTTACTTCCCGAACGATGGGCAAGTGATCAAGATGTTTCTCAAAACAGCAACCTCGTTGCGAATATAAAATACACCACTGAGCCGGATCCCTCAGGTTTTGAGCGAGTATTTAAATCCCCTTCGAAAGGAAGATCTTAAATATAAAAATGAGTTTTGGGATCCGCTCTAACTTTTAAAATCATTTTGAAGACTCGTTAAACATTTTTAAGAATGTTTGGAGTAATGCTGATTTAATAAAATAAATCAGTCCCGATATGTTGGAGAATATCTGAATATTATTATTTAAATAATATTCCCATAAAGGATAATCTTTATAAAAATAATTTGAAGTAGAAGTTTTACAACTCATACTTGAAATGAATATTAAATAACCAAAGATATACTTATACGAAAGTACTATCTTTATTTGAATAATCGAAAATAAGTTTGAATATCGAAACATTATTCTGTAATAAAATAAAGAATATTATTTAATTAATAAGCGGAGTCATAAGTCCTCAAATGAATATTCAAAATAATATTCATTAAATAAAATAAACGGAGTCATAAGTCCTCGAATGAATATTCAACTAATATTCATTAAATAAAATAAACCGAGTCATAAGTCCTCGAATGAATATTCAAACTAATATTCATTAAATAGAATAAACAGAGTCATAAGTCCTCGAATGAATATTCAACTAATATTCATTAAATAAAATAAACCGAGTCATAAGTCCTCGAATGAATATTCAAACTAATATTAATTAAATAGAATAAACAGAGTCATAAGTCCTCGAATGAATATTCAACTAATATTCATTAAATAAAATAAACCGAGTCATAAGTCCTCGAATGAATATTCAAAGTAATATTCATTAAATAAATAAGCGGAGTCATAAGTCCTCGAATGAATATTCAGAATAATATTCATTAAATAAAATAAAGCTATCGAATTAACCTTATTCGATTAATAGTTTTGAACTATATCCATATATATATAAATATATATATAATATACTAGGGAACATCGACTCCCGGTTTTAGAAAATGTTCACCTTTGGGTCCTCTGTCCTAAGGGTATACGCAACTACTGCTTATCTCTAGCATAGGTATTATGCAACTTATAAGCATTGAAATCAACAGATAGATAACCAGATTACGAAACAAACATGCATATATATACCATCTCAGCATGCTTCAATATATCGCAAAATTTGCTAATTAACCAACATGCATCTATCACAAGATAATGCATATACATATATATACATCACCACAACAGTATAACGGGTAGAAAACTTGCCTGAGTACTCCCGGATAGACTTAAGCTTAGAGTGGGTCCGATAACCTATGAACAACAATATAAGTTCGAATTAAACCCCGGTCGCTTAAGAAACTAGACTTTAACCAATTGAACCCTAACGTTCGCTTATGGTCACTCCTATGCGTAACGAATCACCTAAGTTGTTCGAGTACCCTCGGCTCCACCATTTTTAGTAAATTAACCATTAAGAATTTTAAAGTGATTCTTTCGCGAGTACCTTACCAACTGCCTAATCCACTTAACATAATTGTTTCATACCCCAATTAGTCATTTAAAGTCCTTAACCAAGGTTTCAAAGTAAGGCGAGGGGTAATGGTTCGGTCGCGAAATGCCGTTACTTAAAATGGTCGTTTCTCCTAAACCGTACATCGGATTTAAACGAACCACATATCAAAATGAAGCTCGTAACATGAACTATCTAATCAGGGAAATGGTCAAAACCTAACAGTGAGTTCACGGGTCCTAATGTTAAGAACAAAAAAGTCTAGGGTAATCGGACATTACGACGGCTATGTTTATGCGATTACCAATTTCGTACAACTCCAATTCAATTCACAAACAACCCACAATCATCACCATTCCACCATCATTCAACCACAATACAATATCATTCAACCATAACTGAATATCTCAACTTATTCATCTAAACCAAGTCAAAAAAATATAGCCAAGAACTTTAAATCCAATAAGTATCACTCCTAACTCCAAAATCAACAAAACCACTTACTAAACAAAGCTCTAAACATGATTACACACCCATTACACTAACCCATCATCTAAACATTATGAAATCTAAACAACAAAACTTAAGACTAAGATCATGAAGAGTTATACCTTCCTTGAAGCTTTTAATCCATGAAAGATCCTTGGAATGCCCATGGAAGCCTTAATCTAACCTCCTACAAGCTTGATCTTTCAAAGAAATCAAGAACACAAAAATTAATTTCAAGAAGTACTATTCACCATATTCTTGAATGATTTATAGGAAATGTTAGGAAAGGATTTTGAAGCTAAGATTCCTAGGAAGTATGTAACTTAACTAGGAGAAGCTAGGATAATTACCTTGTAAATTAGCAAGTGGAGGAGCTTGGACTTCCCTTTTTCTAAGAAAGAAGTCGAGAGCTTCATGAAGAAAAGAGAGGAAATGAATTTTTTTGCTTGCTTGGTGTATTTGTGTGGTGTTTTGTTAGCTTGGTTAGTTTAGAATTTACCATGGTAAATAATGCTTGGCTACAAATCAACCAACAAAACAATCTCACTTGTCATGCTTATGTCACCTTTCTTATGTCATCCATTTGCCACATGTCTTTGTCTTGTGGTTTGATGATGTCACAATCCTTGGCTTCTTGTACAAGCTTGTCTCTTGGTCGCTTATTTGTTCTACGGTTCGCTTAACTTTCGTTCGCGTTTATCGTTCGAGGGATCATATCCGGGATCTTATTACTTGGGCTTCCCCTAAACCTTTCTCAATATTTTATATTCCATTTATGATCCTCTCTTAAAATCCTTGAATTTAAATCCTTTTTATCATGTTACCTTATACTCAATTCTTTCTGTATCTGGTAGATTTCCGGGAAAATCAAAGTGTTCGAATTTGGATTCTAACGATCTTTACATACACTTATATATCATATAGAGTACTAATAAGATCTCAGAATAACAATAAAAGAACCCCTACATAGTGTGGCATGAAAAGTTTTTCTTATTCAGCATAATCAGCAAAATCACTATTCATAAGGGTTTCAAAAAAATTCCAAAAATTGGGGTTATTACAACTTCTGACTTCCATCGGAGTCTTGGGCCTTTCCCAATTCATTACAGCTTCTATCTTGGTTGGATCCACTTTAATTCCTTCTTTATTAACTACATGACCAAGAAATTGCACTTCCTTTAGCCAAAATTCACACTTTGAAAACTTTGCATACAGCTTCTCTTTTCACAGAATTTCCAAGGAAATCCTCAAATGCTCCTTATGATCTTCCTCCGTTTTGGAATAAATCAGTATATCGTCGATAAACACAATCACGAACTTGTCCAAATACTGCTTGAACACTCTGTTCATAAGATCCATAAATGCAGCTGGCACATTCATCAAGCTAAATGCCATCACCAAAAACTCATAGTGTCCGTATCTTGTTCGGAACGCTGTCTTGGGTATATCTTCCGCTTTGATCTTTAGTTGATGATACCCAGATCTTACATCAATCTTTGAGAAACACGAAGCTCCTTTCAATTGGTCAAACAAGTCATCGATCCGCGGTAGAGGGTACTTATTCTTGATTGTCAACTTATTCAGCTCACGGTAATCGATACACAATCGCATACTTCCATCCTTTTTCTTTATAATCAACACCGGTGCACCCCACGGGGATACACTCGGTCGGATTACTCCTTTTTCCAACAACTCTTGCAACTGAGCTGCCAATTCCTTCATTTCAACCGGCGCCATGCGATAGGGAGCTTTCGATACTGGTTCCGTACCAGGAGCCAAGTCAATCGTAAACTCGATCTCTCTATCTGAAGGTAGTCCAGGCAATTCATCAGGAAACACGTCCGGAAAATCTCTTACTACCGGAATATCGTCGATCTTTACAGATTCTTTCTCCACGTCCACGGCATGAGCCAAATAAACTTCGCATCCTTGACGTATTATTCTTCTTGCCTCAATAGCCGTTAGAAATTTCTTCTCTTGTCTCTTTCCTTTAAATATCACTTCCTCCCCATCCTTGGTTCTTAACTTCACTTTCTTACTTTTACACTCTATTTGCGCCTTATGGTTTGACAACCAATCCATTCCTAGTATAACCTCAAACTCTCCCAACTTAAAAGGAATTAAGTCAGCAGAAAAGTACCGACCTTCCATAGACACAGCACAGTCAGGACAAATCTTATTAACAACAACTTTCTCTTGATTTGCTACCTCTATAATCAAATTAGGCTCTAGAGGGTACGCAACACATTTTACTTTATCAAGAATACTTTCAGAGATAAAAGATCTGGTTGCTCCAAAATCCATCAAAACTTTTACTTCTACTGAGTTTATAACAAGCATACCTGCTACCACGTCCACATCTTGCACCGCATCTTTCATTGACATGCTAAAGGTCCTAGCTCTAGGTTGAGCTGATGGTGCTGGGAGTGACGGCGGTCCAGCAATTCTGAGAACATTAGCCTTCTGCACAGGCTCCTTGCAATTTCTAGCCATATGGCCTACTTTGCCACACTTGAAACAAGCCAAATCAGGCTTCCTTACTCCATTTGAACATTCTGAAGAATAATGCCCCTTCTGGTTGCACTTAAAATATGTTATATCCAGCTTATTACACCTCCCCGGGTGTCTCTTTCCACAGTTCCTGCATTCTTGCATCTGGGGTCTGCTTTCCTTTCCCGGTTGTCCAGCTTTCTGGAAACGGTTCTTCTGAGCTCCATTCTCGGGTCTGAACTTCTGGAATTTTTGGTTCTGACCTCCACCATTCTTCCCAAACTTTCCTCTGAACTTTGAACTTCTTTGCTCTTGCTCAGAGCTTTCAAACTTCCTCTTTCTTCCTTCATTTTCTCTTCGAGCAGCTTCCCGCTCACCTTCCACTATCATTGCTTTCTGAACCAAAGCAGCATAGTTCTTGATCTCCAACATTGCTATTTGACTCCTAATCCATGGCTTAAGTCCCTGCTGGAACCTCTTAGCCTTCTTCGCTTCAGTATTCACGTACTCTGGTATGAACCTTGACAATTCCGAAAACTTCACCTCATATTCTGCTACCGACATTTCCTCTTGTCTAAGATCCAAAAATTTCATCTCCAACTGATCTTGCATATAACTTGGCAAATACTTTTCCAGAAACATCTCGGTAAACTTCTCCCAAGATAAGTCTTTGCCTTCCAACAACGCCTTAGAAGACTCCCACCAGAAACTTACTTCATCCCTCAAATAATAACTTGCATACTGAGCTTTCTTATCATCCTTAACTTCGGCTAACTCAAAGGCTTTTTCCATCTCTCTCAACCACGACTGCGCTTTAATCGGATCTGGAAAACCTAAAAACTCTGGAGGATGAACATATTGAAAGTGCTTGAAATTTCCAACTTTTGGGGCCACAGGTTGTTGCAAAAGTTGAGCAAGTCTGCTCATCAAAGTGGTTTTTGGGTTTATTTCTGGGTCTTGGGTGGGAATTTCTTCTTCTTGGTGATCTGGTGAGTTGGCCATTTCTTACAAACCTGATTGAGCAATTATTTAGCAATACGATAGCATGGCATATATATAACAACAATTTTTATGAAATCTCTTTTGTGGGTTTTAAGTTTTACCCAATTTGCACATGCAATCCTATTACTACATAATTCTCATATCAGTGTTGTTTTATCATGGCACGGAATAGGGTTTTATGATCTTTAAACATGGTTATACGAAAACATGGTTGTATTTAAAACATGGCATTGAGAACAGTTTATAAGATAATCAAGGTGCACAAAGGAAAGCAAGATAATAGATTTATTTAATCAAAGGTTACATAGGAAATATTCTGGATTTTAAGGTTCTGAAACAAGGTACAATAAATAGCAGGGTTAAACAGAGGAAAACTGGAAAACATCCCCCTATCTACCCCTAACTTCCAACTACTACTACTACACTGGTCTGAAATACAACAAGATAAATAAAAAAGGGATCCCGGCATCTGACCAAGTATCCCAAAGCCTACCGGCGCTGAAAACAACAACAACAATCTACGGGCTCAACCAACAGTCCCGTCTAATCATCTAGAATCTCTCTTAAAATAACCAACATCCAGCGAATAATCTTATGCAGCCTCTGGGCCTCAGCATCAGCATCGCTAGTGGATGGTCCCTCATCCAATCTCCTCCTGGCAACCTGCTCCACCATCTGAATCCTAGCTCTCCACTCCTCCATCACCACAGAAGTCCTCTGCCTAGAGTCTCGAATCAGCCTATCTACCAAAGCTCCCAACTCAGGAATGCGGGAGTACACAAAGTCTCAGTCCTGGGCTAACTTGCCACCAACACTGACAGGAACAGTCTTAGGCATCTCCAACTCTGGCTCAGGGGCAGGGGTCTCTGAATCAGGCCTCAAGGGTGAAATCTGCATGGGGATCTCACTACTCTCAGAAGGGTCCTCCTCTGGGTCTGAACTAACATATACAGGCTCCTCTGGAGAGGGTGGAATAGGGTCCACAGGGGTACCAGTCAAGCTAATCTCTGAGTCTGAGTCACTACCACTACTAGGATCCTGAGAGAAAACACAAAACAGCAACCAAGAAACAATGTTAGGGTTAAATAAAGCTTCCAGCTAACTTACACCCTAACTCTAGTTTCCACTTTACCAATCAACACTTTCCTTAGACTATACCTAATAGTCTAACTCAACTCTACATGAGTTGAACTCTCTCGTGATATAGATATATTCCCAAAATACCCCTTTTTAAAACCTAACTTGTCTCAGGGACTAGATCCTGTAGCTCTGATACCAACTTGTGATGCCCTCAATCTCGGGGTTAGGAAATGAGGACTCACACACCTCTATTCTAATAATTAAATATGCTTAACCCCGATTAACTACTAACAGGATCAACAGGATAAAGTATGAGACAAGATTACAACTACCAATCATAAAATATAACTTACAAACCCAAAATACTATTAAATAAACAATATCGATTCCGGTTGGAAACCGACAGATAACCCATTTTATCTTTATACACCTCTTTCTAGGCGCGAGCTCACTCATACAAACCACTACCTGCTCTGGCAACCGGAAGCCCTCAACATGGTAGGGACCACCAGGTACGCTCTAACGAGCAGTGCGCCTAAGCCTGGCCATCTTCTTGCTTAACTGCCATGGTTAGATTAAGACAAAACAAATGAGTATAAAACTCAGCAAGTAACTATATAGCAGTTCTACAATATTAAATCTCAGTATACTTTGAACAAACTAGGGCATTCTACTTTAACTAATCAAGGTGGCAGACTTCCATTTTTTTTTTGAATAAGGAAAGGTATCTGAAGAATAGTAGGGCTTTCAAGAAACAAGGCTCGAAACAAGACGAAAGCCGACATTCATCACAAATCATTATAGGATCAAAATAAATCTTTTGATAGAGGAAAGCAACAGTATTTTAAGATATAGAATCATTCATATGATCAACAATTTCAAGAATCAGGGTTCTCGAGCTTTAAGCACCACAATAACATAATCAACTCTTTTCAAAGCATTATAAACCATTTTCATTTCCAAAAATCAATTTACTGAATAAAAGTTTCAGTTCCCTTTTTAAATAATCATTTAGAACCCTTGATTGGATCACTTTATCTTTCCATTTCATTATATACGGGTGATCAGCCCGTATCGACCTCCATTCCGGTCTTTAAGGTACCAATCGGCATAATTTCAGCCTTAAATTGGACTAGTCCCACTAGCCTCTTACCATGACTGGACTAGTCCCACTAGCCTCTTACGTCTCAATCCAATCCATCAGGAATTCATTTGGAAAACCTTGAGTTGGAAAAACAGATAGGTTTTCTAAAATCCATTTTATCATTACCAAGTATTTGAAATCATTCGGACTCTTTCAAGTCGAAACTCATTCTTAAATCAGATTTTAAAGAAACAAGGTTCAGGGAGTGAATCAAAGATACGCAAGGAATAATTCACAATAATTCTGTATCAGGGACAAGAAGGCACTAAATTTGAAGGATCAGTAATAACTTAGGGATCATTAGGGTGATCAAGAGAAACAGGGTATCATTAAACAGAGTTAACCAAGATAATCAATAGGTTCAATATGATTCATGGCATTATAGGTAACTTGAACAGAAAGGCAGATTATCAAAGGGTGAAATCAATAGGATTATCAATAACAGGTTATCAAGAACAAGGGTACTTCAAATCAATATCAGGGTTTCATTAAGCAAGGGTTTCATACTTTAACAGTTCAATACTCTACATGGTATGAACAACATTTCCTTTATAATCATTTACACAAGTAATCAGAGTTACTTGCCTGAAATTGCTTTCCTGAGGGTTGAACTACTGCCACATAGTAAATCCTTTCCTTTCCTAGCCTGAATGCCCTCACGCTCCGAATCTACAATAAAACCAAAAATCTAAATTAGATTCCCAACTCTCGTTCCCGGAACGATCGCTCTATACGATAACTCGATTATATCTTTGACTCGAGCATACGAATGTAGCTTATACATATAAGCACATAGCACTTAGCACATAGTATAAACCTTATATACTTAGCAATTAAAGCGTACTCGCTTGACCTTGGATATGTCTCAATTCACACTAACACGACTCTCTTTTACGAGTACAAGACCCATTTACAACCAAACATTTACGTATGTACTATCACTTATATCAATCAACTTAATTTCCTTTTCTTTTGCTCCTTAATTCGAACCATACATACAAAACACATTCACATATATTCAATTTCAATCTCACACATTCATGCACAACTAATGAAATTCACAAGATTCATTTATTCACTTTTAACCTTATCCTTTTTAATCAAAAATCCGAATTATAACCACGTTAAGGGCCAAAATCAACTTCTTTTAATCATCAAAAATTCGAACACAACACTACTTGATCTTTATCATGCATCCAACTCTTACTTAGCAATTCAATCCACTTAATTTACCTTTTTATAAATAAGAATCCATTTGGGTTTTTCCATAAATCAACATACAAGAATGGATTTTAACATGCAAGGCAATACATCATATTTCCCACTTATTTTAGTTTTTAACTAGGTCATTCCATTCACTTAAACACCAAATCATGTAACACCTAACTCATTCAACCAACATGCATTTGCTCAATCAATATTTAACCCCTTTTATCTTGTTTTCATTCCGCAAGAACATAATTTTCAACTCAAGGTCTAATCAATAACATGCACTAATTGATCTTCTTTAAAATTATCATGTAATCACTTTTAAGCCACATAATCCTAGTGTTCAACAAGATTAACCCACAAAACCGAATTTTCCTTCTTAATTAGCAAAAGCCGAAGCAAAAACTCACATACAAATCCTCAATCTTTGATTTTCTAAGCAACAATCACATGCACACATTCATTTTCTTCCTAACACAATCAATGGAATCATTTAATCAAGCACACACTTGAATTTCATCAAAGAAGCAAAAACCTTTTTTCTAAATTTTCAAGAAATCATAGCATGCAACACTAAAATCCAACGATCACATCATGGAAAATCCACCGGCTCTCCTTTGGATCATTACCGGTGGTGGTCGAACTTGAGAGAGTCCATAACGGATCTCTTCTCGAGTGTATGACCTCCAATCACGCTTAAATTCACTCTCTTAGTTATGCTTCAAGAAATTGTTTTTCTTTAACACAACCATAGTGATCACTTCAACAAAACCTTTATAATCACTTACATACAAGTAAGAATCGAAGTATATACCAAGAATAACAACTAATGGAAGCAATATCTCGGTGTTTGAGTGTGTTTTAATGGTTGCATGCGAGTGAGAGAGGTGAGAGATGAGAGAGCCGAGAGGGAGTGAGAGAGAGTGTGTTCGAGAGAGAGAGGAGAGAAAAAGAAGAGAGAAAAAGAAGAGTGAAAAGAGTGGGTGCACGGAAAAGAAGAAGAAAATGGGGGAGGAAGGAGTATTTTATACTCTACCAAGATTAAGGGCAAAATAGTAATTCAATAATTCCTTTTTGACTTGCACTTTCTTTCTCTTTTTACTTAAATGCAACGAAATTCAAAATAAAAATATTTCTCTCTCGGAAAGATGAAATTTTCTTGAATAAAAATATTTAACACGTAGGTCTCGAAATTAGCTTTTTATCCATTACTCATAAAAAGAAATTGAGTGAACGGTTGATTTTATATGAATTTCGCAAACTTGCTTTAATAAATACATTTTCCACATAAAATCAATTTAAAAATGCAAAGATCCACAATCAAATTCACTTATTATTTTTAAAAAGTCTCTAAGGTCTTTACGAGGATAACTGAACAAATCCCATATTTTTATCCTTCTCAGATGATTTTATAAAAATGCGCGAAAGTTAATTAAACCTTTACTTAAATCACGTAATTCCTTTAAAATTCATAAAATTGACACAGAACACATAGTCATGCACACAGTCAAGCAATCACACACATATAGTCACATAACGACTCAAGTCTGATCATAGAATCTATCCCACTTTAATCTTTATCATCTTTTACGCGTACCGGGTAACGTTCAGCCTGATGGCCCGACGCTCAGCGTTTCGATTACGCTTCTCATTATCTTTGTCAATCAACACGTCTCTTAAGATGAAATACTTTATTCATTCAGTTCACATATAATTCACATTTTATATTATTTAATTCCATATTAGGACGGGTTCCGTTCTACCTGACGGCCCGACACCAAGCTTAACTTCTAAGTTGACTCTTTAAATTGGAACGTTTTTATCCACGATCCTTAACTCTAGTATACAGATAAGACAAATAATCACCACTTAATCTCATCACATAACACATACTTTACTTTCTTAATTACGATGCAAAATTCTCGGTCGTTACACATGTAACATCCAGAATGTTGTGAAAAGCATGACTTATTCATAAAGAAGAATTATGTGAAATACATTATGTAAATATCATTATCTAGACAGACAGATTAAATTTAGAATTATAATTAAACAAGACGTGCAAAAAGAAGCTTATTTGAGTCGAGTCTTAAATTCTCAGTCAGTCTTTTTCTTAAGAAATGTTCTTTTTTGATAAGACTTGTCCATTTTTCTTTTATCGAGTTTGTTATTCTTTTCAGTCCTGTAGTGTTTACTAGAACAGTCTTCTAATCAATTATAAGTGAAATTCACTGAAAAGTTCATGATAAACAGGAGACAGACTGATCGATAAAATTCATTTTTATTTATTATAATAAAGATGCTTTCATTGAATTCGTCTTACATAAATAAGTTGCTGAAATTATAGTTTATCTAGAATAACGAGAATTTTGAACATCATTGTTCATTTGAGTGGTTTATCACCCATTTTTCAATATAGAGTACACTTGGAGAAAAATCCATAATATTGTAAAGACTTAATACTCCATTTTCCATACCATGAACTCGAAAATCAACTTCGAGATGTTCTAAGTCCGCATTCAGCAATTCCTTGATTATCAAATATGAATTATGTTATCACACAATTATTGTTCTACAAGGACATCAAGGCACTTTGTAAAAGAATTAACTAATTTTAACTAGTTGACTCAAACAGCTTTCCTTGTTAACTTCGTAAGATAGAGAGATATTGAGATCTCCCAACAGTTAACAAGTGGTTGATGTGCCTTGCTACTTTGATTCCTAAATTGTAGCCTCATTCTTCCATTGACAAAATAGTGAGACAAATTAACAAAGAAATTCTTAAACTTGTTCTAAATATGTGACCATGATTCTTAGAAAAGAAAACGGTCACAAACAAGTTTAGTAAGATTCTCACAACAAAGATCTTTATTGCTACAGACAAGCTTTAAGGTTAAGCTATGTGTGAAGATTTTAAGTAACAGCTCATAAGCATATATCTATGAAATTCATCTTCATCTAAAACTTAATTACTCAAAAAGTTTATCACACCACAGAACACACTTAAAAGACCTTGTTATCTGTATTTATTGATTCCAGAATAAACACTTATATATCACTAATCATTTTTATCATCACGTATCAGCTTTAATAACTAATAAATTTTGATACATGATCAATACTATAATTGATTAATGTTACAATTTACTTCTAAAACACAAAGATTGGTGCGGGCTCTATATTTTCAAAGTAATGTTGTTTAGTAATGTTATTTAGTCTACTTGTTACCATTAATGTTTCAACTAGATATCGATGACTAAGAATTAGCAGTTGAAACATAATTTTGTTCATCAACTGCTAAGTGACGTAGACTTCAAGTGTTCATTTTGACCATCAATGGTTAGAACTACCCATCGATAGTTAGAGCAGATAAAACCAGACTCATTATGATCCTAACGTTGATATTGCATATTATATCATAATCAAAATTAGAAACTTGTCTACCTGCTTACATGAAATACAATTTCATCCATTAATATACCATAAAAATCATCGGAAATCATGCCATGTAACTAACTTTCCAACAAATATTCAGATTATGTATTATAGTTACTAGACAGTTATCTATAATTTGATCTAGAAAATCCACAAGTATCAAATTAATTGAAGAATATATTTTCAACAAAATTCATAGCATACAATCTGGCTACATAAAGCATATATTTGATAAAGATTGAAGAACGTTTTAGCATACCTAACTTATTTACCAACCTTGTGGAAGTGACTTTTTTGGATAGAGATATTTTCTTTTGTTGATATGCATGATTCTTGATTTGTTAAACTGAAGGTTCAGTTAGCGTAAGAGCTCTGGAATTGTCACAGTAGTTTGAGGTTTACTCAAACTACAAGCCATAGTCAATTTCTTGAGTTTTCATCTGTGAAAGTTGTGTACAACATTTCTAGCTGCAGAGTTTTAATTCTTATAAGTAGGAATTGTTAAGCTCTTTATTAAATCAAGATTTTAGTTTGATTCCTAGATGTTGATAGTTCCTTGTAAATGATTTCTTATCATATTGTACACTACACAAACTATATCTAGACATCTAGTTAGATCAGACTTAGAGTCTCTAGATTATCAAATATAAGGATTTGATGTTTCATAGAGAAATCTGAATAAATACTTTAAGCGTATGACTAAGAAAATATTGGATACAAACTTAGAATAAAGCACAGACCTAGTGGTAAATATAATGTTTAGTCGGGTGGTAGTAAAATATAAAGGGAGAACCACTTATGCCTCTATATCTTGAGATGTCTTCTTTATTATCCAAAGAGTTCATTTCAAGCATGACAATATTGGTTATGAGTGATTTTGCAGATTTTTAGCCAATTTAAGTCATGCTTCTTTGAAAAATAGCTCATTTGTTTTTCTTGACTTATGAAGACTTCATTACTGACTTAATTAACTTCTAAAAATACGAAAATAAGTAAGCTCATTCATCGATCTCATTTTATATATTTTTAGTCATTAATTAAGCAAGCCTTCTTGAAAGGTTTGCTTCTGTAGAGCCAAGAATTATATTATACACAAGTAGGTATACAATTATACTAGAATAATATGTATTTCTGAAAGAGGAAAGGTTTGGCTTTTGTACCTCTGGAGAAATATCCCTTTAGGTAAATGCTGATGGACTCAGTCATACCTTTCTCTAGATAATTGCATTAATCCATATAGTGCTTTCAGAAGCTTGTTCATACTCTTTGCACTTCTTGAATCATCAAGATCCTGAGATTGAGGTATAGAATTTCTTCTTTAGGATCTTCAACTGAGAAATCACTACATGTTCCACTTTGGTAGTTTTGGAAACTGTCATGAGCTGAGTAAACATGAAAGATCTTGATCGCTTCTATCTTTGTCATCAGTGAAAGTTTCACTGTCAATCTTCACTTTCTGTAGATAGTCTTCGGCTATTTTGAATTCATTCCTTAAAGTCATACCATTTCTATCTACCTTGATCCTTAGTGTGAAAATGGTTCTTTTGATTGATTTGTCATCTGATCTCGACAACAGCACCTTGACTTTATTTGTTCCAAGTCAATTCGACATAACCTGTCTGAATGTAAATTAATTTGATTCCAGAAGAGCTTCATTCACTTTCTTGAGATCTTCCTTAGGTAGGAAGTTATTGTTCAGGCATACTTCTGAAGTGATTCATCTGGTTTCTTTTCTAATAGAAGTATCTCCGGAAGACAACATGATAAAGTGACCGGTTGTCTCTTTTCTTTGATAAGACAGTTTTGCTCTTAATAATGAGCCATTTCTGAGTTGCAGAGAGCCACATTTCTTAAAAGTCCTCTTGAGTTGTATTAATAATTGATGACATCCCAGTTTTTATTGACTAAAATATCATAAATGGCTAGCTCTTTTTGATCAATGGTTGTCTTGATGAATTGATCAATGGCTATTTCATATTTTTTTCAACTGCTATTTTCACACGTCTTGGATTAGTTGTTGAAAAATTAAAACTTCTAAACATCTCATAGCCAGAAACTTGTCATGCAAACTTCTAATCTTTATGTTGAGAACATCTTTAAGAACTTGATCTATCAATTCTTGAGTCTTTTTGTTATTAGATGCATCATGGATTAATTTCATAACAGTTCTCTGTTTAACTGTCAGACAATATATTGTATAGATTCTTCATGATAAGAAAGTCAAGAAAGTTCCTCATATTACATAAACTTCAAGATTGACAAGAATTACTCCTTGATTCAAAATGAAGTATCTGCAGCGAAAGTCGTAAATAGGCCTCTAGATTAGTCTCTTTTCAGATACTTGATTGACCATAGATATATTTTGGGTTGAGCCTGAGTAGAAAAATGCTTCATTTTAGAGAAGTGTGGATATCTGTGATTCTCTGAGTATTGTTCTTCCTGCATCTCTGAGTAATCTCTTGTTCCTTTCAACTGCTCCATTCTGTAATGAAGTTCTTGAAATAGAAAACTCGTGAGTTATTCATTTCCTTGAGTATAGTTCCTTAATGTCACTGATATTACGCTCACTGATGCCTAATTTTGAGAGGTCCAAAAATATCAGGTAAATATTGAGATAAATAAGTGATTATAGAGAGGAATTTCTCTAGATATAATATATAAATTGATCCCGGTGGATTCACATGTAGAAATTCCACGTGATTGTCAAATAATGACTATGTGTTCTTCTTATGTAGGATCTTTTTCTTCTCATTAGGTTGATAAGCTTCATTGAGACCCTTCTTAGACACGCTTAATTCTGACAGTTCTTTGGTAGAATTTCTTTCGATTGAGAGATCCAATTGAGATAGCTTCTTGTGTTCTAGCCATTCTTCATCCTAGTATGTCTTGCTGAGTGGATAAATCATTGATTCAGCATCAGTTGAGATAAGATCAGCTATATACACATTTATATTTCTCTTTCCAGATAAAAGGACCTTGTTATCATTCTGGTTAATGACAACACAAGCTTCTTTTCCAAAAATGACTTTAGAGTCATTTCACATAGTTGACTGACACTTAGCAAATTTTGCTTGAGTCCCTCAACTAGTGCTACATTGTCAATGATGATATTTCCAAGTGAGATTAAGCCATATCCCATAGTGTGACCTTTATTGTCATCTCCAAAGGTAATACTTGGGCCAGCTCTTTCTTCAAACTTGGTGAGCAGGGATGAATCTCCGGTCATGTGACATGAACAGCCACTGTCTATGTACCAGATATTCTTTTACTTCTCTCTGCTCACTTCAAAACCAATTCAACCTGATTTAGGTACCCAAATTTTCTCAGACTTTATTTTGTCAGGTGTCTTCCTTGCTCGATGACCAACTGATGACCTAGGTTTGCTAGGACTAAGGTCTATTCAAACTTTGGGTGTTGATCTTTGAGAAGTGATGATAGAGCTTAAGTCATATTTAAAAGTCTTGGAATGCATTATATTGAATAAAGATACAAACAAGATACATCTTGCTTATTCCTAGACATACTAGGTGCATAATAGTAAGGATTAGGCAAGATTGATATATTATTAATGTTCTGACTAAGCTCTCTTGGCATACATGACATTGCTTCCATAGGCATAGGATCCAGGCATGGGAATCATAGACATGTCTATAATTAGCAGCTAAGTGATTAGCATTACCATAATTGTCACATGCTTCTCTTGAGGCATGATTGTTAGGAGTGTAGAGTACTTGATTGCTAATATCTTCTTTGTCATTTCTGAAATTCTTCTTTATGATCCCCATCCAGGGTTTCAGTTCGTCCTTCAGTAATCTGCTGGACCGGTAACCTATTTTGTTTCGTTTGGTCTTGCTTCTTTTTTCTTTTTACAGAGTTCTTACTTGATGGTTCACCAATTTGTACATGTCTAGCTCACAAGTGTCGATACTCTCACTTAGCCAATTATCTTTATTTCTTGATTTTTCATCTTTTGATAGATAAAGATTATTTATTGGTGAAAATTTACCAGTAATAAACTCTTGTTCATAATCCTTTTTCTTCCTCCTCCAAGCTTCTTCCTAACAAACTAATTCATCACTTATATAGTCTGTGACCGTGCTTGCTTCATTCCTTGATATCTTCCATTCTACAATTAATTGTTGTTCAGAGTTTAATTGTCTTTTTAGATTTTCTTTTCTCCGACTGCTTCCCAAGGATGTCTCTAAGTTATCATCCTTGATCATGATAGGTGTAACGACCGAGAAATTATGCTTGTATTATATTATAATAATGATAGATTATGTGTATTAATATGTGATTAAATGTGTTAAGTCATTAAACCCTAACTACTATGTGTTACGTGTTTTCTGTTTTGATCCAAACGTGTTTTGGATATTTATTGAGCGTTTTATCGTCAGTTATATATTTTATATCAAAACCCGTACAGCTCAAAACTATGTTTTAAAAGCCCGTATTTCAAACAAAATCATTGGCCCTATTTTGTTAAAAATGCCATATACCATATCGCTATTCTGAATCCCTAGACGTTTTACAAATTGACCTTTTTCGCGAAAAACGACTTTTTCGGACCCCTTCGGGTATCAAAAACCCCACAAAAATCACATTTTTATTTTTATATGATTATGAAATTATCATACATCATTTTTCTTTGTATTTTTGTAATATTCATAATTTTTGAGAATTTTTAGCATTTATTTTATATTTATTGGATATTTAAAAATTTAATATTAATACCCAAAAATTATAAAAATTGGGGCCAAATATTTTTATTAGGAGTGTAATTAGACCCTTAATTTTATTTAGGGGTATTATTTTCATAAATATAAATACCTGATTTATCATTAATTAATTCAGTTAATTGCAATTAAAAAATCAGAAAAATAAAAAGAAAAAGGGGATTAGGGTTTGGTGAAGAACAGGGCAGCAGAATCAAAGCTACTTTTGATCGTGATTCCGGAGTCCAAATCGAATGTGTGAGTACTCGTTTTGAAGCTTATGATCTGTAGTTTCTGATTATGCAATCGTTTTTAGTATCTGACTGATTGAATTTAATTTCGTAATTTTCGGATTATTTCTTGAATTCGGGTTAGAATTTTTGTGTGTTGTTTGATGTTTTGATGATTACGAGCGTTTAGATCATCGTTTTTCCTGTCGATTGGTACCGGGTTTGCTGAGTTTGGTGTTGGTTTTAGCATCGCCGGAAAAACGACGACGCCGCCGCTGTTCTTCGCGGTTCCGGCGTTGTGGTCGACGAGGACGAAGGAGAAAGGTGGGGGGGAACGTCGTTGTGTTGCTGTGCCTCAGAAACGCAGAAAAAACAGCCAGGAATCAAGTGTTTTGGCCGGGTTGATTCGCCGAAAAATCCCCGCCGGCGTCGGGTTTCTGGGCAGCGGCCGGTTTGTTCTTCCCGGCCCGATTGGGTTGGGGATGACCCGGTTTGCAACCCGGAAAAGACCCGACTTCAATCCCCTAAACCCTAAACCAATTTCCTGATTTATGTTTCCGATTTTCTGTTATTTACTTATATTTTTATAAAATCAAAATTTGTTTTTATTAATTCTAAAAATTAGATAAAAAAAAATTAGTTTTAAATTCTGAAAAATAGTATTATTAATTTCTAAATTATTTTATTAAATTATAAATTTGAATTTAATTATTTAATTAATTATATAATTATTTATCTAATTATTTATTAGTTATCTAATTAATTAATAATTAGGTAATTAATTAATAATTAGGTAATTAATTAATAAATAAGGATTAAATAATATGATTAATTAGTTAATATTACGAGTAACTCGTATTTATGCGAGTAGTGATTCGATAATTAGAATTATTATTCAAGCGATAATTATTCGAAGAATGTCGTAATAATTGTTCGTATCGTATAATTAAATACCGATAATTAATTGATTAACGAATCGTATAAGTTTCAATAATAATATATTAGTTCGGTAGTATTCGAGAATAGTGCGTAGCTCGTATTTATACGAGTGATTAATCGTTGAGTTGGATTATAATTCGAGCAGTTAGTATTTATTCGATAAATAGCGTATCCGTTAATAGTATCGATTGATTATTTGTAAATAATTGATTTAATCGAGTAAGTATTATTAATTTATAAATAAGTGTAATAAATAGTAATAAATCCTAATAATTAGGAATTAATTATTTTAAAATACAATAATTATTAATTAATTATTTAAAAATGTAATTAAGGATTATTTAATTATAATTAATTATTTATAATTAATTATTAATTAATTAAATCTTGTTTAATTCATAATAATTAAACCGTTAGTCCGATTTGAGCAAAACGAAGACCCCTAGACTCAGAAAAATGAAACGAATCCAATAAAAATAGTTGTAAGTTATAATTTCTTTCGGAAGAGAGTGGTTTTGTGATAATTAATGGTTCATAGGCTCTATTAGGGGTAGAATTGAGTCGAATAAATCCTGAAAAATTGTAATAAAATTAGATAGGGTTAGTTATTATAAATATGAGTCTAGTATCGATTCTAAAAATAATTATAAGTCTAAAAATTAATTATATGCTTTATGTGCTATGTGGTTTACGTGATTATGTGAATCTTATGTGTTATATAATTATATGTGTATATATGCGAGTCAGATAGAAACGCATGGGTAGACTGATAAGGTTACGTGATATCAATTCGAGATACACGTATATAGTAAGTTATCCAAACGACTATCTTTCTATGATTGGTTCAGTGTTAGCAAGGCAGAGCAAGTTAGGGACAGAAGGCGGTGAGTTGAACCAGGTTAAGTACGCGCAAGGCAAGTTTTTCCCCTATTCTAAATTCAGAATAGTGAATTATATATTTCCTTTTACCATATCAGTTACCTTTGATAATCATTGTTCGTATACACTGTTACCCATTTATTAATGCTTGTTTCAATTTCATTTCGATTCTTGATTTCTCCCAATTTATTGAATCCCCTATTCATATTCCAATACTTTTACCCTTGTTACATATACTCTGATATATCCTGGTGTTGGGATATATCAAAAGCATTCAGATTGTTCCGGATGTTATACCTTGGACTGGATGGTTTCTATACGATCTGGGTTTTACCCAGACCATTATTTAATAGGCCATAGTTGCCTGAGTACTTTTTATGTTGATTGGGTCTATGCAGTTAGGTATAGATCCGCACTGTATCCTGACTGATCAGCAGGTTATAGTGCATATGTTGGTTCTTGTTTCCAGTCTTGTTCATTTGGTACTCGCCAGTATTGGCAAATTATTATCCTATACAGATTCAGATGGTTGTTCAAACCAGCAGCTTATTAGTTCACTTATTTCTCTCTCTTTATACTATATATATTGTTGCAGGCTTGTTGAGCAATTTTGGCTCATCCTCTTTTTATTGTTATTCCTATTGTTTTACAGTTAAGGTAGAGAATAAAACCCATCAGGACCCGCGTAGTCAAGAAGCGAGTCAAGCAGCGGGACCCTCTTATACCAAGAGTGTTCCTTCCTATTCCCGAAGAGAGCTTTGAATCACCAGATCAGGTGTAGCAGGATAAGTAGTAATGTTGGGTTGAATAAAAGTTTTGTGTAGTTTGAATAATAGTTGGGTGGTGAGAATGTAGATAGAATAAAGTTTTGTAACAAAGAGAGTTCTTGAGACAGGTTTTATTTATTTGGGTTTTTAATAAAGTGTAGTATGTGGTTCTTGTTTTCAACTCGATTCTTAAAAGATCCTGAGTAGTATTAGTTCGGGGTAATTATTATATTTATATTCCGCTTGTGCAGGTTTAGTTTGTTGTTGTTGTTAATAATGCCCCAAATCTATAACCCGGATTTGGAGGGTGTTATAGTTGGCATCAGAGCTTAGGATTGACCCTTGAAAACAAGAACTTTAGGATTAAGATAAGATAGGAAAATTAGATAGGATAGAAGTAAGAGTGTTAGGATTTTCTGCTTATGTGATTAGAAGTTATGATTTTAGGAATGTGATTTGATTTGTTTTGTGTTGTTATTGTTATTGGTATTAGATGGCTTCTTCGTCAGAGCGGACTGAGTCAGACCCAGTAGCAGCACCAGTGTTAGCCCCAGTATCAGTACAGATGTTTCCTCCATTGCCACCACCTCCACCATTACCACCTGGACCAGTGCCAGAGATACCACCTCCACCAGAGGTACCAGACTTTGTTGATTATTTTCCTTATTTTGAGCCGGAGATGCCTGACTTTCCACCTTTGGAGTTGCCGATGTTTGATGTTCCTGATATGATTGATCTTCCACAGTGGGATGAACTAGAGCCGCAGATTCCAGTACCGTAGCCTGAGATTCCAGATATTCCACAGATGGAGACAGAGGCAGAGCCACCAGTGTATGCACCTATGGAGCAGCCTGTCTTACCCATTAGCTATTTATACCCCTGTTCCTGGAGTATATCAGTTTCCCCAGCTAGAGTTCATGGATGAGATAGTAGTAGATGGCCGTTACCTTCTCGAGGTTCTAGCACGGATCTTCGTGAGCATCATACAGTGACTTATCAGCGCTTTCGGGCGGAGAGAGAGGAGAGGATTCGATGGCAGAACCAGTGCAGAGAGATCCTTGGATTGTTTGAGACACAGGCAAATGGTCCCGTCCGAGCATTACGATCAGATTACATACTGAGGGAGAGGTTACGTCTTATTCACCAGGTTAGTTCTCAGCAGCTTATGGATTTGAGACAGTAGGATCTTAGTGCAGAGGCCGTATATCGGAGAGCGTTGGGACTTACCGAGGCAGTGCTAGAGGCGTTGCCGGAGGAGTTGAGTCACGTGCCACCAGGATTCTGAGACTAGCATATAGAGGAGTGTTGTATCATGTACATTTTTGTAGATAGAGGTAGCATAGTATTGTATGACTAGTTTATATGAGTGTAGCTACTAACTTTGACTGATTGTAGTAGCAGTACGACCGATATATCATAGGTTTTTGTATCAAGCACTGGCACCTGCAGCTGGTGTTCTACCTATATATATATATATGAGATGGTCTTTTGCATGTTTTCTTTATTTTATTTCCGGTCATTTAAGCATTTACATTTATTTTCATTATTTTACCGTTGCATATTTACAAATGTTGTTTTATTTACGATCACGCTGTACCCTTTATATTTTCAAAAAGATTTTAAGGTATTTTAAAAAGGGATTTATTTACACATCATACTGTTTTATTTATTTGGCTATTTAATAAACTATTTTATTTTCCCATATCAATTGTTTTAACACTGTTTAATATTATAAAGATTATTTCCATTCCATAACACTTGTTTAATATACTGTTATTAAAGAGAACCCATTGTTTTATTACCAGAAAGATGGCACCTAAAAGAAAAGCACAACCCGACTCATCAAATGGAAACACCGAGGGCCAAAACAATAATAACCAGATGGATCAGATGTTTAATCTCATGCAACAACAGATGTTATGATGCAACAACAAATGCAGCAGCAACAGCAGCAGTTCCAGCAAAAGATGTTACAGCAAGCCGCTCATCCAGGATATCAAGTACCACCAGCAGCACCTACGGTCACTTTCAAGCAATTTCAGTCGGTAAAGCCTCCGGAATTTACTGGTTCCACAGATCCTACAAAGGTGAGAGCTTGGCTGAAGGAGATAGAAAAGGCTTTTTCGTTGGTGAAAGTTGAGGAAGAACAGAAGATGGATTTTGCAAGCTACTTTCTAAAAGGCGAAGCCAATTACTGGTGAAAATCGAAGAAAGCTTTGGAAGGAGAAGGTGTGGTGACCTGGGATAGATTCACTGATCTTTTCTTGGAGAAATATTTTCCTTGCTTTATGAAGAACCAGATGGAGATCAAGTTCCTGGAGCTGAAGCAAGGTAACTTATCAATTGCGGATTACGAGACCAAGTTCACTGAATTGGCTAGATTTGTTCTTGAGCAAGTAGATACGGATGAGAAGCGGGCCAAGAGATTCCAGCAAGGACTGAAACCATAAATTCGTAGCAGAGTAGCTGTGTTTGAACTGACAACTTATACGGCTGTTATTCAGAAGGCCATGATTATTGAAGGTGAAAGTGAAGCAGCTCAGAAATAGAAAGGACCGGGAAATTTTCAGAATCGCTTCAACAAAAGGCCGGGATTTCAAGCTCGGGGAAAGGCGAACTTCAGGAGACCAGAACAAAACAACCAAAGGATAGGTAATCGACTTCCTGTCCCAACTCAGCAAAGGCTTATTCGACCGCCTATACCTGATTGCAGGACGTGTGGTAAAAAGCATACGGGAATTTGTAACAAGCCAAATGTCACGTGTTTCAAGTACAAGCAAAGGGGACACTACTCTGGAAAATGTCCGATGAGAAGAGCAGAAGTCACTTATTTCCAGTGTGGAAGAAAAGGACATATTGCTAAAGACTGCAGAGGAATTGCAAGGGCCGCTAGTATTCCAAGGGTTTTAGCATTACCTCCACATCCACTACCATAACAAAATCAGCCCAGGGCAAGGACTTTCAACATGTCAATGAAGGAAGCAGTACAGAGTCCGAATGTGCTTGCAGGTACACTCCCTGTAAATTCCGTAAATGCTCTAGTATTGATTGATTAAGGAGCTACTATATCTTTTATTTCTGAAGATTTTATCTCTAAGATAGATTGTGAGGCTCAATGGTTAGATGAAGTATTAGTCATAAAATTAGCAAATGATGATCAGGTTCAGTAGATCGAGTGTGCCCAAGTTGTGATATTGAGATAGGGAGATGTCATTTTTCAGTTGATTTGATACCTTTCAGGCTAGGAGAGTTTGATGTTATTTTAGGAATGGATTGGCTAGCTAGTAATAATGCTCAGATCAATTGTGCGAATAAGAAAGTGAAATTGCAAACTGAAGTAAATAAAACGGTAATATTTAAAGGTGAGAAGCAAAAGAAGAAATTCCTAACAATGATGCAGACGAGAAGATTGTTACGCCAAGGATGTCGAGCTTACTTAGCCTATGTACGGGATACTAACAAGTGTAATTCGAAGATTGAAGATATTCATGTAGTTTGTGAGTTTCTTGATGTTTTTCCAGATGAACTTCCAGGACTTCCACCGGATCGAGAAATCGAGTTCACTATTGACTTGATGTCAGGGACTGAACCAATTTCGAAAGCTCCATATCGAATGGCACCTGTTGAAATAAAGGAATTAGCAAAGCAGTTGCAAGAACTTCTTGACAAAGGAATTATAAGGCCAAGTGTATCCCCATGAGGCGCACCAGTATTGTTCGTGAAGAAGAAGGATGGTAGTATGCGACTGTGTATTGATTATCGTGAGCTGAACAAGTTAACTATCAAGAATAAATATCCCTTACCTCGCATCGATGATTTATTTGATCAACTAAAAGGAGCAGCATGGTTTTCGAAAATTGACTTACGATTAGGCTATCATCAGTTAAAGATCAAGGCAGAAGATATTCCAAAGACGGCGTTTAGAATGAGATACGGACACTATGAATTTCTTGTGATGGATTTTGGATTGACAAATGCACCTGCAGCATTTATGGATTTGATGAATCGAGTATTCAAGAAGTATCTGGATAAGTTGATCATTGTATTAATTGATGACATCTTGATTTATTCAAAGACGGAAGAAGAACATGCAGCGCACTTAAAAACGACACTGGAGATATTACGAAAGGAGCAGCTTCATGCAAAATTTTCAAAATGTGAATTTTGGTTGAAGGAAGTGCAGTTTCTAGGGCATATCATCAGTAGAGAAGGAATTCAAGTCGATCCAGCAAAGATTGAAGCTGTGTTAAATTGGGAAAGACCAAAGACGCCAACTGAAGTCAGAAGTTTCTTGGGATTAGCTGGTTATTACAGAAGATTCGTTAAAGATTTTGCAAAGATAGCCACACCGTTAACGAAGTTGACGCAGAAGAATGAATAGTTCGAATGGAACGAGAAATGTGAAGCAAGTTTCCAAGAACTGAAGAATCGACTCGTAACTGCACCTGTGCTTGTGTTACCTGATGATCAAGGAAATTTCATCATTTACAGCGACGCTTCTTATCGCGGGCTAGGATGTGTTTTAATGCAGCATGGCAACGTGATCGCGTATGCTTCCAGACAGCTAAAGTCGCATGAACAGAAATATCCGACGCATGATCTTGAACTAGCAGCAATTGTATTCGCACTGAAACTTTGGAGACACTATCTATATGGTGAAAGATGTGAGATTTACACGGACCATAAAAGCTTGAAGTATATTTTCACCCAGAAGGAACTTAACATGCGACAGCGACGTTGGCTAGAGTTAATCAAGGATTACGACGTATCAATCAATTATCATTCAGGCAAGGCCAATGTAGTAGCAGATGCGTTAAGTCGAAAGGAATGAGTGAACTTGTTAATGTCTTCAGAGGACTTAATCAAGGAATTCGATAGATTGGAAATTGAAGTTCGTGTACCAGAAAGTTCTACTGAAATGATTTACGCTATGACTTTTCAGCCAGAACTATTGGAGAAAATAAGAAGGTGTCAGGAAGAAGTAATGGACCAGGATATTGACAATTTATCAGGAGAAGAAATTACCAGTCAGAAGGATGCTAAAGGAATTTTTCGTGTTGCTTCAAGTATTTGGATACCTAACGTACTGGAACTGAAAGCGGAAATTTTGCAAGATGCTCATAGTTCAAGATATTCAATTCATCCCGGAAGCACAAAGATATACAGAGACCTGAAGGAAAATTTTTGGTGGCCGAATATGAAGAAAGAAATAGCGGAATGGGTCAGCAAGTGTTATACGTGCCAAAGAGTGAAAGCTGAACATCAACGCCCGAGCGGACTACTACAACCACTAGACATTCCCGAATGGAAATGGGAGCACTTACCGCTAGTGGAATTTTCTTACAATAACAGTTATCAAACAAGTATTGGGATGCCGCCTTATGAAGCTCTATATGGAAGAAAATGCAGATCACCTACCTGTTGGGATGAAGTAGGAGAACGTAAAATTCTAGGTCCATAACTGATTCAACAGACCAAGGAAAAAGTAGAACTGATTTGCAAGCGACTTGAAGCAGCGCAGAATCGACATCGTAAATATACAGATCTATCTAGGAAGGATATGGACTACCAGAAAGGAGAGCATGTATTGCTAAAGGTATCACCATGGAAGGGATTAACTAGATTTGGCAATAAAGGGAAATTGAAACCTCGCTACATCGGACCATTTGAAATTTTGAAGAAAATTGGGAAGGTTGCGTACGAGTTAGCTTTACCACCTAATATGCAGCATATTCACAACGTATTTCATGTATCTATGCTTAAGAAGTACAATCCTGATACAAGGCATATAATAGAGTATGAACCAGTAGAACTTCAGGCAGATTTGTCGTATGTAGAGCAGCCGATAAGAATTCTAGATCGACAAGAGAGGGTATTAAGAAATAAGTCTGTGTCATTAGTTAAAGTCTTGTGGAGAAACCCAGTGGTTGAAGAATCAACCTGGGAGCTCGAGAGTGAAATGTTAGAAAAGTATCCTCAGTTATTTGCATAGTATGATTCTAAGGACAGAATCCAGTTAAGGGGGAGAATGTAACGACCTAGAAATTACGCTTGTATTATATTATAATAATGATAGATTATGTGTATTAATATGTGATTAAATGTGTTAAGTCATTAAACCCTAACTGCTATGTGTTACGTGTTTTCTGTTTTGATCCAAACGTGTTTTGGATATTTATTGAGCGTTTTATCGTCAGTTATATATTTTATATCAAAACCCGTACAGCTCAAAACTATGTTTTAAAAGCCCGTATTTCAAACAAAATCATTGGCCCTATTTTGTTAAAAATGCCATATACCATATCGCTATTCTGAACCCCTAGACGTTTTACAAATTGACCTTTTTCGCGAAAAACGACTTTTCCGGACACCTTCGAGTATCAAAAACCCCACAAAAATCACATTTTTATTTTTATATGATTATGAAATTATCATATATCATTTTTCTTTGTATTTTTGTAATATTCACAATTTTTGGGAATTTTTAGCATTTATTTTGTATTTATTGGATATTTAAAAATTTAATATTAATACCCAAAAATTATAAAAATTGGGGCCAAATATTTTTATTATGAGTGTAATTAGACCCTTAATTTTATTTAGGGGTATTATTTTCATAAATATAAATACCTGATTTATCATTAATGAATTCATTTAATTGCAACTAAAAAATCAGAAAAATAAAAAGAAAAAGGGGATTAGGGTTTGGTGAAGAACAGGGCAGTAGAATCAAAGCTACTTTTGATCGTGATTCCGGAGTCCAAATCGAACGTGTGAGTACTCATTTTGAAGCTTATGATCTGTAGTTTTTGATTATGCAATCGTTTTTAGTATCTGACTGATTGAATTTAATTTCGTAATTTTCGGATTATTTCTTGAATTCGGGTTTGAATTTCTGTGTTGTTTGATGTTTTGATGATTACGAGCGTTTAGATCGTCGTTTTTCCTGTCTATTGGTACCGGGTTTGCTGAGTTTGGTGTTGGTTTTAGCATCGCCGGAAAAACGACGCCGCCGCCGCTGTTCTTCGCGGTTCCGGCGTTGTGGTCGACGAGGACGAAGGAGAAAGGTAGGGGGAACATCGTTGTGTTGCTGTGCCTCAAAAACGCAGAAAAACAAGCCAGGAATCAAGTGTTTTGGCCGGGTTGATTCGCCGGAAAATCCCCGCCGGCGTCGGGTTTCTGGGCAGCGGCCGGTTTGTTCTTCCCGACCCGATTGGGTTGGGGGCGACCCGGTTTGCAACCCGGAAACGACCCGACTTCAATCCCCTAAACCCTAAACCAATTTTTTGATTTCTGTTTCTGATTTTCTGTTATTTGCTTATATTTTTATAAAATCAAAATTTGTTTTTATTAATTCTAAAAATTAGATAAAAAAATTAGTTTTAAATTCTGAAAAATAGTATTATTAATTTCTAAATTATTTTATTAAATTATAAATTTGAATTTAATTATTTAATTAATTATATAATTATTTATCTAATTATTTATTAGTTATCTAATTAATTAATAATTAGGTAATTAATTAATAATTAGGTAATTAATTAATAAATAAGGATTAAATAATATGATTAATTAGTTAATATTACGAGTAACTCGTATTTATGCGAGTAGTGATTCGATAATTAGAATTATTATTCGAGCGATAATTATTCGAAGAATGTCGTAATAATTGTTCGTATCGTATAATTAAATACCAATAATTAATTGATTAATGAATCGTATAAGTTTCAATAATAATATATTAGTTCGGTAGTATTCGAGAATAGTGCATAGCTCGTATTTATACGAGTGATTAACCGTTGAGTTGGATTATAATTCGAGCAGTTAGTATTTATTCGATAAATAGCGTATCCGTTGATAGTATCGATTGATTATTTGTAAATAATTGATTTAATCGAGCAAGTATTATTAATTTATAAATAAGTGTAATAAATAGTAATAAATTCTAATAATTAGGAATTAATTATTTTAAAATACAATAATTATTAATTAATTATTTAAAATTGTAATTAAGGATTATTTCTTGAATTCGGGTTTGAATTTCTGTGTTGTTTGATGTTTTGATGATTACGAGCGTTTAGATCGTCGTTTTTCCTGTCTATTGGTACCGGGTTTGCTGAGTTTGGTGTTGGTTTTAGCATCGCCGGAAAAACAACGACGCCGCCGCTGTTCTTCGCGGTTTCGGCGTTGTGGTCGACGAGGACGAAGGAGAAAGGTGGGGGGAACGTCGTTGTGTTGTTGTTCCTCAAAAACGCAGAAAAACCAGCCAGGAATCAAGTGTTTTGGCCGGGTTGATTCGCCGGAAAATCCCCGCCGGCGTCGGGTTTCTGGGCAGCGGCCGGTTTGTTCTTCCCGACCCGATTGGGTTGGGGGCGACCCGGTTTGCAACCCGGAAACGACCCGACTTCAATCCCCTAAACCCTAAACCAATTTCCTGATTTCTGTTTCTGATTTTCTGTTATTTGCTTATATTTTTATAAAATCAAAATTTGTTTTTATTAATTCTAAAAATTAGATAAAAAAATTAGTTTTAAATTCTGAAAAATAGTATTATTAATTTCTAAATTATTTTATTAAATTATAAATTTGAATTTAATTATTTAATTAATTATATAATTATTTATCTAATTATTTATTAGTTATCTAATTAATTAATAATTAGGTAATTAATTAATAATTAGGTAATTAATTAATAAATAAGGATTAAATAATATGATTAATTAGTTAATATTACGAGTAACTCGTATTTATGCGAGTAGTGATTCGATAATTAGAATTATTATTCGAGCGATAATTATTCGAAGAATGTCGTAATAATTTTTCGTATCGTATAATTAAATACCAATAATTAATTGATTAACGAATCGTATAAGTTTCAATAATAATATATTAGTTCGGTAGTATTCGAGAATAGTGCGTAGCTCGTATTTATACGAGTGATTAACCGTTGAGTTTGATTATAATTCGAGCAGTTAGTATTTATTCGATAAATAGCATATCCGTTGATAGTATCGATTGATTATTTGTAAATAATTGATTTAATCGTGCAAGTATTATTAATTTATAAATAAGTGTAATAAATAGTAATAAATCCTAATAATTAGGAATTAATTATTTTAAAATACAATAATTATTAATTAATTATTTTAAAATGTAATTAAGGATTATTTAATTATAATTAATTATTTATAATTAATTATTAATTAATTAAATCTTGTTTAATTCATAATAATTAAATCGTTAGTCCGATTTGAGCAAACCGAAGACCCCTAGACTCAGAAAAATGAAACGAATCCAATAAAAATAGTTGTAAGTTATAATTTCTTCCGGAAGAGAGTAGTTTTGTGATAATTAATGGTTCATAGTGTAATATCTGGGATATATCGTGTAATTATTTTTGCTATTATATAATTATTATGTGTGTTCAATATCTATTCTGTGAGTTAATTGTTAAAGTGTTATCTGTACTTGGTTATTCAAAAATAATATTAAGTGAGTATTTTAATTTTTATATGTCCAAAATAAAATATAGATAATTGTCATATCTTCCTAATTATTTTTATGTTGGTTTATGGATTTATAAGAATCATATGAAATTTCTAAAATCTTTTTTTCCGGGTAATTAAAATCTATTTTATAAAAACGGGAACCAACCGACGTCAACCGTTGTTACGTTTTTGGAACCCGAAACTCTTTCGAGAACTCCTTCCTAACCTAATTGCAATATTCCGAGCATATTCCATGTTTCGACTTTTTCGATCCGGCGTACAGTTTGTTCTGCGCGGGTCCCGGCGCAACATTTTCGATACAATATTCGTTTCGGTAAATCAATAAAACCCGTATTTTCGATAAACGGGAGCTTTTTATTAAACTATCACAATTATCACTTCGTAATACGTGTAACCAGGCGCTGAGACCAAGATCGCAGTACAAATTGTACTGATTTGGATAATTATCCCGAAAACCGATACCGTTTGGATCAGTTTTTATAAATAAACGTACCGTTTTATATCCGGAATTATCCAACGGGATACTAATTTTCCGTAATTATAAATAGCATTTTACCGTAATTTATTTCGTATCACAATCATTTGCAGACAGATAATTATATAATTTTCAGAGAAAAACCCTAATTTCCTAAAACTGTTCTAAGAATTAAACAAGCATTTGGAGGTGTTATTGAATTCGGTTTGGAAAGCTCGAGTAACCAATCTGAAGGTCTTGAAGAGCTCTACCAGTTTCTGTAATCCATACACCTGCAGAAATCAAGGTTATTTTTCTAAAAATTTATTTATTTTCGAATTTATTTTATTAAAAATATGAATTTTTGTTCGGATGATTGTTTGTATGATTTGATGATTGCATGTTGTAGAGCTTGTTTTCCTGATGATTTTCATATGTCATACGTCTGATTTGGAGTTCAATAACATGTTCCAATTTGAGTTTGATTTTCGAATTTTAAAATTAGGGTTTATAACCCGTATGAATGTTCTTAATTGAAATTTGGGGGTTTCTTATTCTGTGATAGATTGATGTTGTGTTATAGTGGGTTGTGTTCTCTGTGAAATTTGCAATCTAGTCGTATAAGTTTCATGAACCAACGAGGTCTGTAGAGAAGGGAGTTGTGTTTTGAAGTTTTCCGATGTTCGCCGGAAACTGAAAAATTTCACGGCCAAACTCCGGCCAACTCAGGGCTTTTTAGGATGAATTGATTGCATGGTTGTCTTCCTGGTGTTGTGTAGATGTGATCTGGAGGTGATGGTGGCCTGAGCATCCCTGGAACGTGTTCTCCGGGCATCCCCGACTGTTTTCCGGCGACCTCCCTGGAAAATTACAGTTTAGTACCTATAGTTTTAAAAATGATGCAGTTTGGTCCCTATAGTTTCCAGACTTTGCAAAAATTGGATTTCTGTTTTAAAAATGTTTAAAAATCATATTTCCTATTTATTTTTATTATAAAAATTCGTTTTTAATTTCTGAAAACTCTAAAAATTATTATTTTAATTCTGAAAATTATTTTTAATTCACAAATAAATCTAAATTAATTAGTTAATTAATTGCAGTTAATTTCTAATTGATTAATTGGTCAATTAATTCGAAAATTAATTGATTAATTGATTTAATTAATTATTAATTGATTTTAATTAATTATTTAATTAGATTTAATTATTTAAAAAATGATTTAAAAATTCTGAAAAATAGTTTCGAGCTTTAAAATATTATTCTAAATTATTTCCAAGGCTCGATAATTATTCTAAAATTATTTCGGAGCCAGAATTGGCCAACCGAACCCTGTTTATTAACCCGAAATTGATCCAACGACCCGTTTTAATTCCGAAAAATGTTTTAAAAATCATTTTAAGTACCAGAAAGCCTATTTATGACCCGAGACTTCTTTATAAATAATATATCATTGATTACGTGATGTGTTATGTGTTATATGTGACTTGTTAATTGACTATCGGTCTATATATTCGGTGTTTACTTGATTATTGCATAACTTTCAATCCGTTAATCGGATTTGGGTAAAACGAAGGGTAGAGAGAAGTATGTTTGAATAGAATCCCATGAGTAAATTATTGATAAATGCTTATGATATGTGAGCAGAAGAGGCAAGACATAAGAAAGGGAAACAGAGAGTTAAGGAGTAAGACGGTTGTGATTGGAAGCGAGTGCAGTATAGTAAGCTAATATCAGGCAAGTATTCCGAACTTTCTCGAAATATTGTAATACGTGATAGTCTTGTTGATATTGCAAGTGCTTTGAAGCACTGAAACCTAAACCCTGATTCCAACTATTGTTCTTGAGCCATAAACCTTATTCTTTCTAGACCATTGATTGTTGTATATACCTAAACACAAATCTCAAGTATACGATATTACTCCACAAATACATGTAAACAAAATCCCAAACACTGAACTGAATTACTTGTACATACAATCATTGTATCCTATGCTTTGAAAGCCCAAATCTTTGAAACCCTGAAATGTTGATTCCTTTGTTATCCAATTCTTTCATTACCCAGCATCCAAGCTTTTAAATTGCCTTATTGATCCTTACAAGGATTGAAACCCTTTCATTGTTAAACATTTATTGTTGTTAATGATTTCGGTTATTGTTTATTATTGCATATTCTGTTATTATGTTAGAATTGGATTGTTTTAATAAAATTGTGGACCAGATTCGTGGTCAGACCATATAATGGTCAAGTTAGGCCAATGTGTGCCTTGGATCCAGTAGTTAGAGCAATGCTGTGTGCCTTGCTCGGGGTTAGTGCGTGACTGATCAGCAGCCTAACCTTGGTTTTTACATTAAAAGTATAATATCCAATTCTAAATCATAATCCAATGTTCACTTGATATCATAATCATATTCACCTGATGATCATTATTCTCAGTTTTGTCATTGTGACTTGCTGAGCTAGTTAGCTCATTTGTGCGATGTTGTTTATATTCTTTCCAGTTAAAAAGGAACCAGTTGGTAGCGAGGATCCCCAGTCCAGCGCGAGAGCTAGGGGTTCAGGTTGAGAAAGCTGAGCTAGTAGGCTTCTTTTGGGATAATTTAAGTTTGTAAAAGTTTGTAATAATGTTTAATACTCAGTTTGAGTTTGAAATAGTTGGGATTTGTACGGTTTGTAATATATTAGTGTGTTTGGCTTGTGTGCATACTTTAACCTGTTGCAGTCCGTGGTGGTTGGTAAGTAGGGTCACTGCATATATTATTATTATCTTTATTATTGTTATAAGCAGGTTATAAATAAGGTGTGTGTGGACCCCAAACTTCTGACCCGGGTTTAGAGGGCGCCACAGGTTTGGTATCAGAGCTACAGGTTATAAGTCACTGACACAAGCCTAGGTTGACGGGAATGGGTAGAGGGATGGGATTAGAAGTAAGGTATAGGGCGATAGAACGTCGAGAGGTTGAGTGTTATGGTATAACCGGTATTAGTATAGTTTGCGTCGTGGTACGAGATTCTTATATTACGATATGATTCCAGATAGCAGAGATGACCGACTCTTTTATTCCTGTATTAGCTGATCACTCAGAGCCTTCAGTTGGAGCACCAGCATCGGATCCACGTCCTGTTATTCCACCAGCATTGGCTATTCTACCTCCATCGGTGTTGCAGCCCGTACCATTGCAGGCCATTCCACCTCCAGGCATGAGGCCACCTGTTAGAGGACCCCCACCAGCTGATTCAGATTCCACTGGGCATTCAGTAGCGAGTGCCCCATTCCAGTCTACATTGCCCCCAGTTCCTTATTACCGGTATGAGGCTCTTCTATTGGAGTGTGATTCCTTGTTGGCTCAGATTAGAGAGTTACAGCATATTATCAGGACTACAGATGTTGATCGTGGTGTGAGGGAGCTTCGAGAGGAGATTCTTGTGACACGGAGGGTTCTTGAGGCTAGGCTACATGGAGCTACACTACCTGGCAGAGGCCCTGATACACTGCTGGGCTGGGCTACTGAGGTGATGGAGGACTTTGAGAGGCCGGCAGGACCAGAGTTTCCTTGGAGCTGAGTTAGAGATTCTGAGATGGAGATGCTGAGCAGTGTTGTTATGGCTATGTAATATGTATAGTAGTGTGTAGTGTGTATCAGTAGACTTTTGAGTTATATTTATAGACTAGCGATGTTGACTAGTGAGTAGGTTATTGTACCCTTTTTGCTTTTACTTTCGAAGCGTCTTTACGCTTATACTACCTAAAACTTTTGATCTATATATATCAGTACCTTTTTCCTTTCCAACATTGTCATTTACTTTATCGCACCTGTTTTACTTTACCTTATTTATTGCACCAGTATACCCTGTGATACCATGTACCCTGTTTTCCATAACTATTTATATTCTGTTAAGAAGCATGCAATTTACTTAGTTACAACTGTTTTCAAAAAGAGATATTCCTGTTTTACAAAACCTTTCTTTTATAGAAAGATTTGATTCAAAAGCTAAATAAATTGATTGATTCTTTACAGAAAATGCCTCCCAGAAGAAATACCCACACCAACACCCAGAATGAAGAAACTAACAACAACAACAATAACAACCAAGATGAGACAAACCAGAATGTGAACCCAGGACCCATGGACCCAGCAATAGCCCAGATTCTTCAAATCCTGGCCCAACAAACAGTTCACCTGGCACAACAACAGCAGAGACAGACCAATCCCCAGGTAACTTTCAAAACTTTTCAGGCAGTAAACCCACCAGAATTCAAGGGTTCCTTAGAGCCAATTGAAGCAAATGTGTGGTTAAAGGAATTAGAGAAGGCATTTGCCTTGGTAAAAGTGAAAGAGGAACAGAAGGTTGAATTTGCAAGTTACTATCTGAAGAATGAGGCCACCTATTGGTGGGAGATGGTGAAGACATTGGAAAGCACAGATGTTATTACTTCGAAAAGGTTTAAGGAATTGTTTTTAGAAAAGTATTTTCCTCAGTTTGTTCAGGATCAAATGGAGCTGAAGTTTTTAGAATTAAAGCAAGGGAACATGTCGGTAACAGATTATGAGGGGAAGTTTGAGGAATTGTCAAGGTATATGTCATCGTATGTTGATACTGATAGAAAGAAAGCTAAGAGATTCCAGCAAGGCTTGAAGCCATGGATCAGAGGGAAGGTAGCTATTTTTGAATTGGATACCTATGCCGGGGTTGTACAGAAGGCAATGATCGCAGAGACAGAGAGTGAGATGTTCCAGAAAGATAAGAAAAGCAAGAAAAGGAAAGTTGAGGGAAGTGAGGGTCAGTCACAAACAGGGAAGTTTCCAAATTTTAAGAAGGGCAAGTTTCAGCCAGGGAGAAATTTTAATTTCAGGAGACAAAATGCAGGAGACAGAGGCCAGGGCAATCGTCCAACTAATGTGAATCAGCCGAATCAGTTGAGATTAACTTTTCCAGATTGTCAAGTATGTGGAAAGAAGCATGGAGGAGTTTGTAACAAGTTGAATGTGGTATGTTTTAAATGCAACCAGAAAGGGCACTACTCGAGGGAGTGCCGAAATCAGCCAGCAAGAGAGCCAGCAAATAAGGATCAGCCTATCCGGAATCCAGCAGTGAAGGTTCCAGTCATTGGATTTACATGCTTTAAATGTGGGAAGCCAGGACATATGGCCAGGGATTGCAAGACACTAGCCCCAGTCAGTAATATATTGAGGATTATGGGATCTACCCCAACAGTGAATGAGACTCCGAGGGCTAGAGTTTTTGACATGTCGGTGAAGGATGCGATCCAGGATACGGATGTCGTGGCAGGTACGCTTAATGTGAATTCTTTATGTGCCAAAGTGTTAATAGATTCGGGAGCAACTCGATCGTTTGTTTCACAAGATTTTGTTAGTAAGTTAAATTGTCCAGTTGGGTATTTAAATGAAATAATGACTGTGGAATTAGCAAATCAAGAACATGTAATTGTTAACTAAGTTTGTGGGAATTATGAGATTGAGATTTCTGGTAGTAAGTTTTTGGTAGATTTGATACCGTTTAAGTTAGGAGAATTTGACGTTATATTAGGAATGGATTGGTTATCCAAGCATGATGCTCAGATAGATTGTCAAAATAAGAAAGTAATGGTAAAAACGCCAAACGAAAGGATAGTAACGTTCAAGGGACAAAAACAAGTAAAGAAGTTCTTAACGATGATTCAAGCCAAGAAGTTACTACGGCAAGGATGTGAGCATTTCGTAGCATATGTGATCGACAGAAGTCAGGAGCCAGCAAAATTTGAAAATATTCCAGTAGTGAATAAATTCCCAGACGTATTTCCCGACGAATTGCCAGGACTTCCTCCAGATAGAGAAATTGAATTTGCAATCGACTTAGCACCTGGAACAGAACCAGTATCCAAGACCCCGTATAGAATGGCGCCCGTTGAGATGAAAGAGTTAGCAAAGCTACAAGAGCTGTTAGAGAAAGGAGTAATCAGACCCATCGTATCCCCGTGGGGTGCACCGGTATTATTTGTCAAGAAGAAGGATGGAAGCATGAGACTGTGCATCGACTATAGGGAGCTCAACAAGCTTACGATCAAGAACAAGTATCTGTTACCCAGAATTGATGATTTGTTTGACCAATTGAAGGGAGCCAAGTATTTCTCCAAGATCGATTTAAGATCGGGATATCATCAACTGAAGATCAAACCAGAAGATATACCAAAGACAGCTTTCAGAACAAGGTATGGACATTATGAATTTCTAGTAATATCTTTTAGATTGACCAACGCCCCAGCAGCGTTTATGGACCTGATGAACAGAATTTTCAAGGAATATTTGGACAAGTTTGTTATAGTATTTATATATGATATTTTGATCTATTCAAAAATGGAGGAGGATCATGCGGAACATTTAAGGACAGCTTTGGAGATTTTAAGGAAAAAGAAGTTATATGCTAAATTGTCGAAGTGTGAGTTTTGGCTACAGGAAGTTCAGTTCTTAGGACATATAGTCAGTAATGAAGGGATCAAAGTGGACCCGGCAAAGATCGAGGCAATTACAAATTGGGAAAGACCGAGAACACCCACTGAGGTAAGAAGTTTCTTGGGATTGGCAGGATATTATCGACGATTCGTTCAGAATTTCTCAAGAATTGCAACACCATTGACAAAGCTTACACGAAAGAATGAAAAGTTTATATGGAATGACAAGTGCGAAAAAAGTTTTCAGGAATTGAAGCGGAGATTAATCACAGCACCTGTTTTGTCACTTCCAGATGATCAAGGGAATTTCATAATTTATAGCGATGCCTCTTACAAAGGATTAGGATGTGTTCTTATGCAGCACGACAAGGTGATTGCGTATGTGTCAAGGCAATTGAAACCACACGAACAGAAGTATCCTACTCATGATTTGGAGTTAGCAGCTATAGTTTTCGCTTTAAAGATTTGGAGACATTATTTGTATGGAGAAAAGTGTGAGATTTTTACGGATCACAAAAGTTTGAAATATATATTTACCCAGAAAGAACTTAATATGAGGCAAAGGAGATGGTTAGAATTGATCAAGGATTATGATTGCTCGATTAATTATCATCCCAGTAAGGCGAACGTTGTAGCAGATGCGTTAAGTCGGAAGGAAAAGTTAAATGTGTTATCCGTACCTGAAGAGATATATAAAGAATTTCAAAAATTGGAATTGGAGATTAGAATCTACAAGCCTGAGGAAGCAAAAGTGTACAGTATGATTTTCCAATCGGAGTTATTGGAGAAAATAAATAAATGCCAGAAAGAGGTAATGGATCAAGATATAAATAGTTTGGTAGGTGAGGAATTATGCACGCAACAAGATGATCAAGGTATTCTTAGGTTTTCTTCAAGAATTTGGATTCCACCAGTGACGGAGCTGAAAAATGAAATTTTACAAGAGGCACATAGTTCAAGATATTCCATCCATCCAGGGAGTACCAAAATGTACAGAGATTTAAAGAAGTATTATTGGTGGCCAGATATGTAGAGGGAAATTGCGGAATGGGTTAGCAAATGCTATACCTGTCAGAGAGTTAAAGCAGAGCATCAGAGACCAAGCGGATTGCTATAGCCATTGGAGATTCCAGAGTGGAAGTGAGAACATATTACCATGGATTTCATAGTTGGATTACCAAGGACAAGAGCTAATCATGATGCCATTTGGGTAGATAGACTTACCAAGTAGATAGACTTACCAAGTCAGCTTACCAAGTCATAGTAGATAGACTTACCAAGTCAGCTCATTTTCTGCCTATAAATGAAAGATTTTCGCTTGACAAGTTAGTTCATATGTACTTGAAAGAGATCGTAGTTCGTCATGGAGTTCCAGTGTCTATCGTATCTGATAGAGATCCAAGGTTTAATTCAAGATTCTGGAAGAGTTTTCAAGAATGTTTGGGAACAAGATAGAATATGTGATAGGGATAAATAAATTATGTTTGTATAATTAAATACTGCATTAATTGTACAAACTGTGGGCTGCCAGGCCCAATAAAAAGATATATGATACTCAGACCAGAAAGGTTAAGCCTGATGGACCAGATCAGGTCTGATGAAATAAAAAAGGCCCAAAAGCCCTGATTATTAATTAATTTCGTAATTAATTAATAAGGGAGAAATCAGATGTTGAAAAGAGTCCCGATGAGGATATAAATCCTTAGAGATTAGCCTCAAGGGGACCTAAAAAGATAAGGAATCAGCTTCCTACTTCCTAGGACTCCTAAGTCTATCCTAATTCAGAGGCTTATCCACCAAGTCTCCTATACCAAGTCCAATTCGAGGACTCCCACATCTATATAAGGGGTCTCACCCCCACCAATCAGAACTACGTTTTTTGGCTTGATTCTCTAATTCACAGAGATACGTAGGCATCTCGTAAAGGCAGATTGAGTCACGAAACACGAGAGCAGCCATTAAAGGCCTTGAGCTCCCGAATCTTAGTATTAAATACAGCAAGTAATAACCTTGATTTCTTATCCATAACATTTGGCGCCGTCTGTGGGAAAAACGCAACAACAACCATGGTGAGAACACGGAGAACAACCAGCACTCTGGAGGAGAGAACACCATCAGGGACAACCCAGGTGATTTCATCAACCGTGGAGGTTCCTCCCCATTCAACTTATGCATCTACTCAGGGGGAAGCCCAGACAGGGGCAACTCATCCTCAGCCACAAGGGACAACTCCCCCGATTATTCAAGGTACGAATCCTCAAGTTCAACAAATACATATACCTGTGAATTCTCGACCCGTCGGGTATGAATATTCAACTATTGTTACTACTAACCCCCCTTATGGGATGCCCCTTCACCCTGAGGTTGGAGGAAGTGGATATGCCGGGCGAAGCGAAGCACGAGGGCGGTCGCCCCCCTATATACGAGGTTTGGATCCTATCCCTGAGGATCGGGAATTTTCTGGTCCATACACTGAGAGAGACTCCGAATCTTCGGATGATGAAGTGGCCCCGAGAAGGAGGCGTCCTGGAAAAGAGCCAATGGCCGATGGAAGGCAACGCCCCCAAGGCACCCCAGGGGCGAATCCCCAAGAAGTGCAGGAAAAGATCAGGGCTCATGAGGCTGAAATCCAAAGGCTGAGACGTGATTTGGAGGCTCACCAAGCCACCAGATCCAACATACCTCCTAGGGGGAGAAATCTTCCTCCTATCATAGACCTGGATGGTCCGGTAAGAAGAAGGGCTGCTGTCCCAAGAACTGATCCAAGCAATCTCCTTCCCCTTGGAGATCCTGATGATCCAACTCCACCCTTCACAGAAGAGATAATGAATGCCCATATCTCAAGAAAATTCAAGATGCCCACTATCAAAGCCTATGATGGCACGGGAGACCCCGCTAATCATGTTAGGACATTCTCTAATGCACTGCTGCTGCAACCCGTGAATGATGCTATAAAATGTCGGGCCTTCCCTCAAACCCTGTCGGGTATGGCTCAAAGATGGTACAGTCGCCTACCCCCAAATTCTATTGGATCATTCAGAGAACTAAGTCAGGCTTTTATTAAGCAATTCATCAGTGGAAGAGTCCATGAGAAAAGTTCAGCATCTCTTATGAGTCTTGTGCAAGGAGCTAAGGAATCCTTAAGAGATTACCTGAATCGTTTTACAAAGGAGGCTTTAAAAGTCCCAGATCTTGATGATAAGGTAGCCATGATAGCATTGCAACAAGGAACTAGGGATGAGTTTTTTAAGATGTCTTTGGCCAAACGACCCCCTGAGAGCATGTTGCAGCTCCAAGAGAGGGCAGGGAAATATATCAAGGTTGAAGAAAGTATGAGGAAGACCGTAGTAAGTAATGAGCCCACTGGAGGCAAGAAACGAAAAACTAATTTGGAGTATATCGCTAAGGACAAATATCCTAGAACCGAACAAAACCCTGATTCAACCCCCAAGAAGGGAGGACCTGGGCAAAAGTTCACTGAATACGCTAAGCTGAATGCTCCCAGAAGTCAGATTTTGATGGAGATTGAGAAAGACAGAGATATTCGCTGGCCTAAGCCCTTGAAGGCTGATCCCGCCAAGCTAGATAGGGGCAAGTATTGCAGGTTTCACAAAGATGTTGGCCATGACACCGATGAGTGTAGGCAATTGAAAGATGAAATTGAGTTTTTGATTCGAAAAGGAAGATTGAATAAGTATACTGGAGATGGAGGGGACAGAAATAATAATGGAAGGAAGAACTTTGAAGATCGTAGGAGGGACCAAGATGATCAGGGGCGGAATCCCCAACCTAGAGGACCAGTTATAAACACCATTTATGGAGGGCCGAGACCTCAAGGGCCTGTGATAAACACGATCTTTGGAGGTCCAACTGCTGCTGGATTGTCCAAAAATTCCAGAAAGGCATATACTAGAGAGGTTATGCATATTGTTGGAGAAGCCCCGAAGAGGGCCAGGACAGAAGTAACATTGGCTTTTGATGATTCCGACCTAGAGGGTGTGAAGTTTCCCCATGACGACCCGCTGGTCATAACACCAATAATAGGAAATAGCCCGGTTAAGAGGGTCCTTGTGGATAATGGTGCTTCTGTGGATATCTTGCTCCACGACACCTTTCTAAGGATGGGGTATAACGACTCCCAGTTAACACCAACCGATATGCCGATATATGGATTTGCTGGAGTAGAATGTCCTGTGGAAGGGATAATCAAGTTGCCAACCACCATAGGTACGGAGCCAAGGCAAGCAACGCAGATGCTGGATTTCGTAGTGGTAAAGGCTAGTTCAACTTATAATGCTATCATGGGGAGAACAGGGATACATGCCTTCAAGGCAGTCCCCTCTTCCTACCATTCAGTCATGAAGTTTCCCACCCGAAACGGGATTGGAGAAGAGAGAGGAGATCAAAAAATGGCTAGAAGCTGTTATGTGGCCTCTTTGAGGGCAGATGGAGTCGGGGGGCAGGTTCTTCCTATTGAAGATATGGATGTTCGAGAAAATGATGAGAATAGAGGAAGGCCAGCAGAAGAATTGGTTTCGGTTCCTTTAGATCCCAAGAATCCTGAGAGGATGACTTTCATTGGAGCCACATTAGAGGAGCCCCTTAGAGGGAAGTTAGTGAAATTTTTGCAAGAAAATAGTGATGTGTTTGCATGGTCAGCAGCTGATATGCCAGGCATAGACCCGGAGTTAATTACTCACAAGCTAAACGTGGATCCAAGTCGGAAGACAGTGAAACAAAAGAAAAGAAATTTTGCCCCGGAAAGACAAGAGGCTATAAAGCAGGAAGTGGAAAAGCTCTTAGAGGCTGGTTTCATTGAGGAGATTCAATTTCCGGAGTGGTTAGCAAACCCTGTAATGGTGAAGAAGGCTAATGGAAAGTGGAGGATGTGTATAGACTTCACCGATCTGAATGATGCATGCCCCAAAGACTGTTTTCCGCTGCCTAGAATTGATACTTTGATTGATGCCACCGCTGGACATGAGATGCTGAGTTTCATGGATGGGTTTAGCGGATACAACCAGATCAAAATGCATAAGGATGACATTCCAAAGGTATCATTTATCACTGACTTTGGTGTTTATTGTTATCTTGTTATGGCGTTTGGTCTCAAGAATGCAGGAGCCACCTATCAAAGGTTGGTGAATAAAATTTTTAAGGATCTTATTGGGAAGACTATGGAAGTCTATGTTGATGACATGCTAGTCAAGAGTCTAGTAAAGACTGATCATATAACCCATTTGAGGGAAGCTTTTGAGGTCCTGAGGTACCACAAGATGATGTTGAATCCCACGAAGTGTGCTTTCGGAGTAGGATCTGGAAAATTCTTGGGATTGATGGTCTCAAAGAGGGGAATTGAGGCTAACCCCGATAAAATAAAGGCAATCCTGGACATGGAACCCCCAAAAACTGTCAAGGATGTTCAGAAACTCACAGGAAGGGTTGCTGCGCTAGGACGATTCATCTCCAAGTCAGGTGACAAGTGCTTGTCATTCTTCAAGTCATTAAAGAACATTAAAGACTTTGTATGGAGTGAGGAAAATCAGAAGGCATTTGAAGAGTTAAAGAAGTATATGGGCCAGGCCCCGTTGTTGGCCAAGCCAGTTCTGGGTGAAGTTTTATTCTTGTACTTGGCTGTTTCAGAAAGCGCCTTGAGCGCGGTGTTGGTTAAGGAGGAACTGAAAGTCCAGAAACCCGTATACTATGTCAGCAAAATTTTGCATGGTGCTGAGTTGAATTATTCAGCCATTGAGAAATTCGCTTTAGCCTTGGTGATGGCTTCAAGAAAGCTGCGTCCTTATTTTCAAGCTCACCAAATTGAAGTGCTAACAAATCAGCCACTGAGAAATATCATTCACAGTCCCAAGGCAAGTGGGAGACTAATTAAGTGGGCAATAGAGTTGGGAGAGTTCGATCTCAAGTATAAGCCACGTATGGCCATAAAAGCCCAGGCACTAGCTGACTTCGTGGTGGAATGTACCATACCCAACCAAGAAGTCGGGGGGCAGGAAGATACCACACCTCAAGACAAGGGAGTCGACAATGGGGACAAGGAGAAAGAATATTGGGTTCTCTATTTTGATGGAGCATCAAAAATAAATTCCAGTGGAGCAGGGTTGGTTTTGCAAAGCCCTGATGGATTCTTAATTGAGTATGCCATGAAGCTAGACTTCCCAACCACAAACAATGAGGCAGAGTATGAAGCCCTGATTGCTGGCCTTGGTCTAGCTGGGACACTTAGAGTCAAAAACTTAAAGGTCCGTGGAGACTCGAAGTTGATCATATCCCAGGTAAAGGGAGAATTTGAAGCAAGGGATGATACGATGGCAAAGTATGTTCGCCTAGTAAGGGCTGTGATGACCCAATTTAATGAATGCCATGTTGAACACATTCCAAGGGAAGAAAATGCTAAAGCAGATGCGCTATCAAAGTTTGCTTCATCTGAGATTGAAGAAAGTTCAGGAAGTGTGTACTTCCGTGTTTTGAAGACACGAAGCATAGATGTTAAGCTTGTGGCTCCCGTAGGCTTGGGGACGTCATGGATTGATCCCATCAAGGCTCACATTCAGACCGGTTGGTTGCCAAGCGATACAATTGAGGCACGGAAGTTAACTGTTCGAGCACTAAGGTACTCTTTGATAGATGGGATTCTATATAAAAGATCTTTCGTGGTTCCTTACTTGAGGTGTCTCAGGCCCGATGAGGCACGCTTGGCTCTTGAGGAAGTGCATGAAGGCATTTGTGGGCAACACTTGGGGGGCAGGGCCTTGGCTCATAAGATAACTCGTTTAGGCTTCTATTGGCCAGAAATGATGGCTGATGCCAAAGAATATGTAAAGAAGTGTGATCGTTGTCAGAAGCATGCACCAGTCGCCAGACAACCCCCCGAGATGCTGACCTCTATCAACTCACCTATTCCCTTTGCTATGTGGGGGATGGATATTCTAGGGCCTTTTCCTATGGCCACAGCACAAAGGAAGTTTCTGATTGTAGCCATTGATTATTTCACCAAGTGGATCGAAGCCAAACCTTTGGCCAAAATCACAACTAAGCAGGTTGCACAATTCCTGTGGGAAAACATTATGTGCCGATATGGAATTCCCCGTATCCTCGTCACTGACAATGGAACGCAATTCAACAATGAGGAATTCAAGAAGTATTGTGAAGAAAATGAAATTGAGTTACGATTCACCTCTGTGGCTCACCCGCAAGCCAATGGGCAAGCGGAAGTAGCAAATCGGATAATCCTGGATGGACTAAAGAAGAGGATCGAAAAGTCGAGAAATAATTGGGTAGATGAGATACTTCCCATATTATGGGCTTATAGGACTACCTGTAGTGTCACGACAGATGCAACTCCTTTCATGTTGGCATATGGGGCGGAAGCAGTAGTTCCTGTGGAGATATCACATTCCTCTCCAAGGATTCAGGCTTTCGATGAGAAAGAAAATGAGGAAGGGCAGAGATTAGCCCTGGATTTAATTGATGAAGTGCGAGATAAAGCACATGCAAAGATAGTAGAATATCAGAAAAAAGCTTCATTCTACTACAACTTAAGGGTTAAAGAAAGGTTTTTTAAACAAGGCGATCTAGTCTTGAGGAAGATAGAAGCATCTGGTGTAGGACAAAAAGGGAAGCTTGCCCCAAATTGGGAAGGGCCGTACAGAGTCAAGAGTGTTCAAGGTAGAGGAACCTACAAGCTCGAGACTATGGATGGTTTTGAAGTCCCGAGGACCTGGCACGCACAAAACCTGAAGGTTTACTACGTGTAAGATAGGCGAAGTACGATTCTCACTTGTCATTGTGACAAGTAGGTTTAAAAGCACCTGGAAGCTTTGCTTGCATAGGATTTTATATTCCAGTAGAATTTACATTGTCTAGTTATTATTGATTAGGGTCGAACCCATGCTATGTAAGGTTTTGAAAAACCAGACTTCAAACTGAAGAAATCGAAATTATTTCAACCTATGGATGTTTGAGTTGTGATAACACTGGTGTGGCCAATTAGTTCAAGCTTGAATGCATATTAAAGTATCAGAAAGATAAAGGAGAAAAATGCGAATAAGGAAAGAAGCATATAAAATAACCCCGGAGGGTAATAAGATCTGATACAAACAAAAGTCCAGACATAAATTAAGGATCAAATTACAGAATAGAAAAACTACTCCTCCATATGGGAGCCTTCATTCTCTTTCTCCTTATCAGCGCCTTCAGCGTCCTTCGCAGGAGAAGCGGGAGGAGAAGCAGTGTTAGGATCCAAGATGCGATCATCTGGCTGAGGGGAGTTAAAGAGGGCATCTATGCTGTCCTCCGACTCAGCCTGCTCAGGACTTATAAAGTCCTTAGGGTCGACTAAGCCCGGGTACTTCTCAGAAACCGCCTTCACGGCCGCGTCCCATCCCTGAGTAAACTGTAGGGAATAAAGACCCTCATCATGAATCTCCATGAGATTCTTAAACTTGTCAGAATCCATGTAGTCATCGATGAGCTTATCCTTATCGCTCCTAAGTTTCACCAGCTCGGAATGAGCCTGAGCCAGCTCCTCTTTCTTCGTGTCCAGCTTCTTCTCCAGGACCTTGGCTCTCTCCTCCCATTTCTTCATCTCTTTCTCAAACCCATCTGAGTTACCCTTCCAGGACCTAGCCTGATGGAGGGCCGCCTGGAAGTAGGTATTACTCTGCAAAGAAATATGTATGAGTTAGCACAAGTTCTTTGGAATACAAGAAAGTTGGGATTCAAAGAAGGAGAGAAAGAAAATTACCGCAGCTTGGGCTTGAGAACCCAGAAGCTCAATAGTCTCAATATCACTCCCCGTAACAATGTCAGTAAAGTCATGGGGAGTGACGGAGTGATAAGACCAATCTTTAGCGTGTTTGGTGGATCCAACCACCGTATCGCTCCTCCTGAAGCCCCAGTTAGGCCTGAAGGAATGTGCCTTAAGTGGAGGATCCACATCGTCCCCCAGCTCGACCACCGGGACGTGGGGCTTAAGAAAAGAAGGACCGTCAGGTTTGCTCCTAGGGTCCCTGTTTAGCTTGGCCCTTTTCTGACGGCCTGACTCCCCCTCCTTAGGCCTGTTAACATTATTGATGGCCTCGCAAGCTGAAAGGAAAAGTAGAAGGAACATTAAAATCCAGAAAAAAAGAAAAAGTGCGATTAAAGAGAAGGAAAAATAATTACGCAGGTATAAATTTACCCTTATCACTGGCCTGGGAGAGACCAACTTTCTTCAAGGAAAACTCCTCTAAAAGGGTCCAGGTATCCGTTTTCCCATCATCTGAAATTAAGGCCTGGTAGGCCACCTCCTCCTCATCAGTCAATCTGATACTACCAGGACTACCATCTGATACCTTGCAAAATGGCCTACGGAAGAGTGTGGCCCAATCACCCCCAGCCCAGGTCAGCCTCACAAACTCATCCCTCCATTTAGGATTGTTCTCGACTATAGAGTTACTATCAAAGATATGGGGAACTTTGGGTCGTTGGCGAATTAAAACCCATCCCGGTTGACTCATGGAGCTATTATAGAATTGGAAAACTTTCCTAAAGACAGCTACGGAAAGAGGGAAGTTATTCCTGAGACAAAGGACCATAAAACAGATAATATTCCTCCAGGCGTTGGGAGGGAGTTGACAAGGGTTGATTTGTACATCGGCTAATAAACGAGGAATAAATTCGTGGAATGGGAACCTAAGACCTGCGGTCAGGGCTCCTCGATAAATGAACAGGGTATCCCCCTCCCAATTACAAGTCCTATCCCCAGGGGCGGCTGGAGTGATCCTAAGGTGGGGTGGAAGTCTGTACAGGGTGTTCATAGATTCTATTCTACCATCTAACTCATGAAAAGTGTTACCATGATTATACGAATCTAACTCAGATAGAGAAGGATATTCATCACCTCTCGAGTTAATCATGTCAATGAGAGAAGTATATGGAGATTGAATTTGAATGTTTGTACCTCTCTTAGAGACATTCATCTTCTGCAAACGAGCCAAGTCGCGGTCCGCCATTGATGTGCTTCGTTTAAAAGCTTGAAACCCAGAAATGCTTGAAAAACGGTGGAAGCTACGGTGGCTGTGAGCTCGCCGGAAATCGCCTACTCAAAGGGAGAACTCTAGAGAAGTTTATGGGAGAAAATGAGAAATGAGAAGTGAAGTGAGGATCCTCACTTCACACTACACTTATATAGGCGAAAAGCTCGGAATACGAGGCGTTTCTAGGCCCATTCAGACAGGCCCAACCTAAAGGCCCGTCTACAAGAATTATCAGGAACAATCTAGAAGCTCCTGTGGAATTTAAAAAGTCAAAAATCGACCAGAACCTTAATATGGTTCGATCAGAGTCCTGATCGATGCAAAAGAGAGTCCTGATCGATATCTTATTCGAGCAGGAGGGAAGAAATCCCCTAAGTTCGATCAGAGTCCTGATCGATGCAAAAGAGAGTCCTGATCGATATCTTATTCGAGCAGGAGGGAAGAAATCCCCTAAGTTCGATCAGAGTCCTGATCGATGCAAAAGAGAGTCCTGATCGATATCTTATTCGAACAGGAGGGTAGAAATCCCCTAAGATCGATCAGAGTCCTGATCGACGCAAAAAGGATCCTGATCGATAACTCATTCGAACAGAAGGGAAGAAATCCCATAAGTTCGATCAGAGTCCTGATCGATCCGGAAAAGATCCTGACCGATTCCTCAGTCGAGCAAGAAGGAAGAAAAACGTTAAGATCGATCAGAGTCCTGATCGACATAGAAGAAAGTTCTGATCGATATGCTATTCGATCAGACTGGTCAAAAGTCACTTAATTCGATCAGAGTCCTGATCGAAATCGATCAGGAATTTCGTCGACCAGAGTATAAGATCCTGAGCTAATTCGATCAGGAATCCTGATCGAAATCGATCAGGAATTTCGTCGACCAGAGTGTAAGATCCTGAGCTAAATCGATCAGGAATCCTGATCGATTTGGTTGCATCCTGATCGATTTGGATGCATCCTGATCGATTTTGGCTGCATCCTGGTCGATTTTGCATGCATTCTGATCCATTTTAAGCCAGAAATTTAGGGATAAATCCCAGAAATTAGGGAAAAAATCCAGAAAAATAAGGAAATTCCTTAAATAATTTCTGAAAAATGTTAATATTATCAGAAATAAGGAATAAATCCAGAAAATTAAAGGATAGATCCCAGAAATTAAGGGAAAAATCCAGAAAAATACGGAAATTCCTTAAATATTTTCTGAAAAGTGTCGTATTTTCAGAAATAGGGGAAAAATCCAGAAATTAAATCCCAGAAATTAAGGGAAAAATCCAGACATTAAGGGAAAATCCAGAAAAATTAGGATAAATCCCAGAAATTAAGGGAAAAATCCAGAAAAATTAGGATAAATCCCAGAAATTAAGGGAAAATCCAGAAAAATTAGGATAAATCCCAGAAATTAAGGGAAAAATCCAGAAATTAAGGGAAAAATCCCGGAAATAAGGGAAAAATTCCTGGAAATTAAGATAATTCCTGAATAAAAGGAAAAATTCGTTGTGAATGTGTAGGTCGCTCCACACTTTACGGAAAAACGAAACCCTGTAAGGGAACAAATAGACTTAACTTCTGCGAAACCTAATCAATGTTTCCCAAAAGTTGGGGGGGCAAATGATAGGGATAAATAAATTATGTTTGTATAATTAAATACTGCATTAATTGTACAAACTGTGGGCTGCCAGGCCCAATAAAAAGATATATGATACTCAGACCAGAAAGGTTAAGCCTGATGGACCAGATCAGGTCTGATGAAATAAAAAAGGCCCAAAAGCCCTGATTATTAATTAATTTCGTAATTAATTAATAAGGGAGAAATCAGATGTTGAAAAGAGTCCCGATGAGGATATAAATCCTTAGAGATTAGCCTCAAGGGGACCTAAAAAGATAAGGAATCAGCTTCCTACTTCCTAGGACTCCTAAGTCTATCCTAATTCAGAGGCTTATCCACCAAGTCTCCTATACCAAGTCCAATTCGAGGACTCCCACATCTATATAAGGGGTCTCACCCCCACCAATCAGAACTACGTTTTTTGGCTTGATTCTCTAATTCACAGAGATACGTAGGCATCTCGTAAAGGCAGATTGAGTCACGAAACACGAGAGCAGCCATTAAAGGCCTTGAGCTCCCGAATCTTAGTATTAAATACAGCAAGTAATAACCTTGATTTCTTATCCATAACAATATGAGTACGGCCTATCACCCCCAAACGGATGGCCAAAGTGAAAGAACGATCCAGACAATCGAGGACATGCTACGTGTTTGTGCTATTGATTTCAAAGGAAGTTGGGACGAGCATTTACCCCTGGTAGAGTTTGCCTATAACAACAGTTATCATGCCAGCATTGGGATGCCACCTTATGAAGCCCTTTATGGACGCAAATGTAGATCTCCAGTACATTGGGACGAAGTAGGAGAACGCAAAATACTCGGACCCGAATTGGTGCAGCAGACAAAGGAAGTTGTTGAAATTATCCAGAAAAGATTAATAGCCGCACAAGATCGTCAAAAGAAATATGCAGACCAGTCAAGAAAAGACATGGAATTTGAAGAAGGAAGTTTGGTATTATTGAAAGTATCACCGTGGAAAGGACTAACGAGGTTTGGAAAGAAAGGGAAGCTAAACCCAAGATATGTCGGACCTTTTGAAATCCTAAAGCGTATTGGCAAAGTAGCTTATGAGTTGGCGTTACCTCCGCACATGGAGCACATTCACAATGTTTTTCACATATCAATGCTTAAGAAATATAATCCAGACTCTAGGCTTGTAATAGAATATGAGCCAATAGAACTTCAAGCAGATTTATCATATGTAGAGAGCCCGGTAGAAGTTCGAGAAGAGAGAGAGAAAGTATTAAGAAATAAAGTGGTAAAGTTAGTAAGAGTATTATGGAGAAACCCAAAGGTTGAAGAGTCAATCTGGGAGTTAGAAAGTGATATGAGAGAAAAGTACCCTCATTTGATTTCTTAGAGATTCTGAGGACAGAATCCTTTTAAGGGGGGGAGGATGTAATATCCGGGATATATCGTGTAATTATTTTTTGCTATTATATAATTATTATGTGTGTTCAGTATCTATTCTGTGAGTTAATTATTAAAGTGTTATCTGTACTTGGTTATTCAAAAATAATATTAAGTGAGTATTTTAATTTTTATATGTCCAAAATAAAATATAGATAATTGTCATATCTTCCTAATTATTTTTATGTTGGTTTATGGATTTATAAGAATCATATGAAATTTCTAAAATCTTTTTTTCCGGGTAATTAAAATCTATTTTATAAAAACGGGAACCAACCGACGTCAACCGTTGTTACGTTTTTGGAACCCGAAACTCTTTCGAGAACTCCTTCCTAACCTAATTGCAATATTCCGAGCATATTCCATGTTTCGACTTTTTCGATTCGGCGTACGGTTTGTCCTGCGCGGGTCCCGGCGCAACATTTTTGATACAATATTCGTTTCGGTAAATCAATAAAACCGATATTTTTGATAAACGAGAGCTTTTTATTAAACTATCACAATTATCACTTCGTAATACGTGTAACCAGGCGCTGAGACCAAGACCGCAGTACAAATTGTACTGATTTGGATAATTATCCCGAAAACCGATACCGTTTGGATCAGTTTTTACAAATAAACGTACCGTTTTATATCCGGAATGATCCAACGGGATACTAATTTTCCGTAATTATAAATAGCCTTTTACCGTAATTTATTTCGTATCGCAATCATTTGTAGACAGATAATTATATAATTTTCAGAAAAAAACCATAATTTCCTAAAACTGTTCTAAGAATTAAACAAGCATTTGGAGGTGTTATTGCATTCGGTTTGGAAAGCTCGAGTAACCAATCTGAAGGTCTTGAAGAGCTCTACCAGATTCTGTAATCCATACACCTGCAGAAATCAAGGTTATTTTTCTAAAAATTTATTTATTTTCGAATTTATTTTATTAAAAATATGAATTTTTGTTCGGATGATTGTTTGTATGATTTGATGATTGCATGTTGTAGAGCTTGTTTTCCTGATGATTTTCATATGTCATACGTCTGATTTGGAGTTCAATAACATGTTCAAATTTGAGTTTGATTTTCGAATTTTAAAATTAGGGTTTATAACCCGTATGAATGTTCCTAATTGAAATTTGGGGGTTTCTTATTCTGTGATAGATTGATGTTGTGTTATAGTGGGTTGTGTTCTCTGTGAAATTTGCAATCTAGTCGTATAAGTTTCATGAACCAACGAGGTCTGTAGAGAAGGGAGTTGTGTTTTGAAGTTTTCCGATGTTCGCCGGAAACTGGAAAATTTCACGGCCAAATTCCGGCCAACTCAGAGATTGTTAGGATGAATTGATTGCATGGTTGTGTTCCTGGTGTTGTGTAGATGTGATCTGGAGGTGATGGTGGCCTGAGCATCCCTGGAACGTGTTCTACGGCCATCCCCGACTTTTTCCGGCGACCCCCCTAGAAAATTACAGTTTAGTACCTATAGTTTTAAAAATGATGCAGTTTGGTCCCTGTAGTTTCCAGACTTTGCAAAAATTGGATTTCTGTTTTAAAAATGTTTAAAAATCATATTTCCTATTTATTTTTATTATAAAAATTCATTTTTAATTTCTGAAAACTCTAAAAATTATTATTTTAATTCTGAAAATTATTTTTAATTCACAAATAAATCTAAATTAATTAGTTAATTAATTGCAGTTAATTTCTAATTGATTAATTGGTCAATTAATTCGAAAATTAATTGATTAATTGATTTAATTAATTATTAATTGATTTTAATTAATTATTTAATTAGATTTAATTATTTAAAAAATGATTTAAAAATTCTGAAAAATAGTTTCGAGCTTTAAAATATTATTCTAAATTATTTCCAAGGCTCGATAATTATTCTAAAATTATTTCGGAGCCAGAATTGGCCAACCGAACCCTGTTTATTAACCCGAAATTGATCCAACTACCCGTTTTAATTCCGAAAAATGTTTTAAAAATCATTTTAAGTACCAGAAAGCCTATTTATGACCCGAGACTTCTTTATAAATAATATATCATTGATTACCTGATGTGTTATGTGCTATATGTGACTTGTTAATTGACTATCGGTCTATATATTTGGTGTTTACTTGATTATTGCATAACTTTCAATCCGTTAATCGGATTTGGGTAAAACGAAGGGTAGAGAGAAGTATGTTTGAATAGAATTCCATGAGTAAATTATTGATAGATGCTTATGATATGTGAGCAGAAGAGGCAAGACGTAAGAAAGGGAAAAAGAGAGTTAAGGAGTAAGACGGTTGTGATTGGAAGCGAGTGCAGTATAGTAAGCTAATATCAGGCAAGTATTCCGAACTTTGTCGAAATATTGTAATACGTGATAGTCTTGTTGATATTGCAAGTGCTTTGAAGCACTGAAACCTAAACCCTGATTCCAACTATTGTTCTTGAGCCATAAACCTTATTCTTTCTAGACCATTGATTGTTGTATACCTAAACACAAATCTCAAGTATACGATATTACTCCATAAATACATGTAAACAAAATCCCAAACACTGAACTGAATTACTTCTACATTCAATCATTGTATCCTATGCTTTGAAAGCCCAAATCTTTGAAACCCTGAAATGTTGATTCCTTTGTTATCCAATTCTTTCATTACCCAGCATCCAAGCTTTTAAATTACCTTATTGATCCTTACAAGGATTGAAACCCTTTCATTGTTAAACATTTATTGTTGTTAATGATTTCGGTTATTGTTTATTATTGCATATTCTGTTATTATGTTAGAATTGGATTGTTTTTATAAAATTGTGGACCAGATTTGTGGTCAGACCATATAATGGTCAAGTTAGGCCAATGTGTGCCTTGGATCCAGTAGTTAGAGCAATGTTGTGTGCCTTGCTCGGGGTTAGTGCATGACTGATTAGCAGCCTAACCTTGGTTTTTAAATTAAAAGTATAATATCCAATTCTAAATCATAATCCAATGTTCACTTGATATCATAATCATATTCACCTGATGATCATTATTCTCAGTTTTGTCATTGTGACTTGCTGAGCTAGTTAGCTCATTTGTGTGATGTTGTTTATATTCTTTCCAGTTAAAAAGGAACCAGTTGGTAGCGAGGATCCTCAGTCCAGCGTGAGAGCTAGGGGTTCAGGTTGAGAAAGCTGAGCTAGTAGGCTTCTTTTGGGATAATTTAAGTTTGTAAAAGTTTGTAATAATGTTTAATACTCAGTTTGAGTTTGAAATAGTTGGGATTTGTACGGTTTATAATATATTAGTGTGTTTGGCTTGTGTGCATACTTTAACCTGTTGCAGTCCGTGGTGGTTGGTAAGTAGGGTCACTGCACATATTATTATTATCTTTATTATTGTTATAAGCAGGTTATAAATAAGGTGTGTGTGGACCCCAAACTTCTGACCCGGGTTTGGAGGGCGCCACACATAGGCTCTATTAGGGGTAGAATTGAGTCGAATAAATCCCGAAAAATTGTAATAAAGTTAGATAGGGTTAGTTATTATAAATATGAGTCTAGTATCGATTCTAAAAATAATTATTAGTCTAAAAATTAATTATATGCTTTATGTGCTATGTGGTTTACGTGATTATGTGAATCTTATGTGCTATATAATTATATGTGTATATACGCGAGTCAGATAGAAATGCATGGGTAGACTGATAAGGTTACGTGATATCAATTCGAGATACACGTATATAGTAAGTTATCTAAATGACTATCTTTCTATGATTTGTTTAGTGTTAGCTAGGCAGAGCAAGTTAGGGACAGAAGGCGGTGAGTTGAACCAGGTTAAGTACGCGCAAGGCAAGTTTTTCCCCTATTCTAAATTCCGAATATTGAATTATATATTTTCTTTTACCATATCAGTTACCTTTGATAATCATTGTTCGTATACACTGTTACCCATTTATTAATGCTTGTTTCAATTTCATTTCAATTTTTTATTTCTCCCAATTTATTGAATCCCCTATTTATATTCCAATACTTTTACCCTTGTTACATATATTCTGGTATATCCTGGTGTTGGGATATATCAAAAGCATTTCGATTGTTCCGGATGCTATACCTTAGAATGGATGGTTACTATACGGGCTGGGTTTTACCCAGACCATTATTTAATAGGCCACAGTTTCCTGAGTACTCTTTATGTTGGTTGGGTCTATGCAGTTGGGTATAGATCCGCACTGTATCCTGACTGATCAGCAGGTTATAGTGCATATGTTGGTTCTTGTTTCCAGTCTTGTTCATTTGGTACTCGCCAGTATTGGCAAATTATTATCCTATACAGATTCAGATGGTGGTTCAAACCAGCAGCTTATTGGTTCATTTATTTCTCTCTCTTTATACTATATATATTATTGCAGGCTTGTTGAGCAATTTTGGCTCATCCCCTTTTTATTGTTATTCCTATTGTTTTACAGTTAAGGTAGAGAATGAAACCCATCAGGACCCGCGTAGTCAAGAAGCGAGTCAAGCAGCGGGACCCTCTTATACCAAGAGTGTTCCTTCCTATTCCCGAAGAGAGCTTTGAATCACCAGATCAGGTGTAGCAGGATAAGTAGTAATGTTGGGTTGAATAAAAGTTTTGTGTAGTTTGAATAATAGTTGGGTGGTGAGAATGTAGATAGAATAAAGTTTTGTAACAAAGAGAGTTCTTGAGACAGGTTTTATTTATTTGGGTTTGTAATAAAGTGTAGTATGTGGTTCTTGTTTTCAACTCGATCCTTAAAAGATCCTGAGTAGTATTAGTTCGGGGTAATTATTATATTTATATTCCACTTGTGCAGGTTTATTTTGTTGTTGTTGTTGTTAGGGCGAAAACACGTGCTAATATTCACGCAAGTATACGCGTTCGCAAGTACTATAGAATACTTTCTAGTTCGTTCCCTCAGAGACTCAGACTAAATTATTGTCTAATTAAACTCACTCACCAATGTATGATTACTTCTCAATGTTAAGATAATAACACTTAAAATTGTTGATTAAATATTAACTATAATTAACTACTTAATTAACCACTTAACTAACACTTCAATTTATCAATAATAAAACACTCATGAGATCACAACTTCATTATTACTTCCTTCTATAGCCATTGTTATTACCTTTAGCATGTGACAGTGATGATATTAATCGAATAACACAAAACTGATAAAAGCCAACTTTCATTGTACTAATACCATTCTACCAAGCATCCACAATTAAGATAGAAGTTGAATAGTCATCAATTATGTTGAGTTCCTATATGTCTACAGAAATTGACAACACAACGATTTAAGCACAAGTTATTCCTTTTGATTACATAGGGCAAATAAAACTGTTAGAGTTACCCACTAATCATGCACAACGTACATGAACCTATGCTAGCATGGCAAGTTCTAAATCTCAAGATCCACCGTCGCTTCATAAGAGATTAACACCCTATCTTATATGTTCGCGACGCACATAAAACGAATACGCACAACCAATACTAGATATCATGCAATCATCACACACTAAAGTATTAAACAATTAACTAAAGAATTCCATAATAAATCCGTTGCAACCCCATGATCACGATTTGCCTATAATAGAACTTATCGCCATCATGGGTTCATATGAAATCATGATAAACAAACACAAGAAAATAATAACTAAACTAATTATATTAAAACAGAGTACGTCACAAGAGTAAATAAGTCAAAGCAAGAAAACTAGCATCCAATGTTACAACGAAACAAGAATCACAAGAAAATATGCTTCCTCTTCGTTACGGTGTGCTAAATCGGTCTTCTTCCTTATCTCCTTCGCTTCTTACGTAAAACACAATCTAAAACATAATCCCCTTAATAATCTCTGTGAAAACGTCTCAAATCTACCTATATAATAGTCCCATAAAACTCAGATTACATAGAAGTTGGAAGCCAAACAGAAGTAGAAGTCTAAAATAATTTATCTTTTTCCCCGACCCTGCGCGGCCGCTCAGCATAGCTGCGCGGGCGCACAGGTTGCTGCGCGGCCGCTCAGCATTGCTGCGCGGGCGCGCAGGCCTCTACTGGAAAAAATCCAGGTTTGCTCCGTTTCTTCGCCGTAATCTGCCCATTCCTTTCCTCTCGTAATGGTGAACACATGCCAAGGCTTATTCTTGATGATTCCACCCCCGAAATGCAACTAATACCCTGAAATGCATAAACACTAGAAAAACCCATCAAATACACAAAATACTTGATTTCAAGACACCAATTTAAGCCATTTTAAGACGTTCTAAGTGGTATAAAATGCCACTTATCACACCCCCAAACTTAAATCGATGTTTGTCCTCAAGCGTCACAGACTCAAAAACAAATAAAAATATGCATGAATGCAATCTATATGAAAATGCAACGATCCCCCTTACTACAATTAACCAACCAAATTGTCACATCTCAACGAATGCAGTTAGACAACTAAAGATCAATAAACTCATGCAAACGGACATACAGCCAGAAACGTGGTGTGTGCAAATGCTTAACAGATATGCTTTGGAACTAGACCAATTACTATGACTAGACTATCCTCAAGGAAATCCTACGATTATACAAAGAATAAAAATTCTAGGCACAAAGTGATATACAACACTACAAGAACTCTGGAGCTTACTACGGAATCGTGCTTTTTATTTACAACTCAAATGCTTATTTGACCGTGCAATGAGTGAGGTCCACAAAAGACTTATACAATGGTATCCATGTAACGAGCGTTAGGTTAGCGGATCCCAGACTCTAAAAGCCTTAGGTCACTAGGCACAAAGTCCCCTAAGAACTTGATAACTCGAATACCAAAGAGCCCACTCTTGATCAATTATGCAAATTTTTTTTTTTTAATAACTTCTGAGCAAGTGCGTTTCGCTCCATCTTGCTCAACCCTAGACTACTCGCAACGTATGCGAGCCGGCTACTAGCCATTTGACGCCTAGCCATAACTAGCAACAACTTCCATATTTTTTTTCTCCAAAATTTTTTCTTTTTTCATGTCTTTATCACTAAGAACCTATAATCGAATTCTAAGCATAATAAGTAGATTGACCTTGAAAACAACCAAATCATAACACAATCTAGCCCTTTCGCATTCTCTAAGACTTAGTGGACTTACAATTGTTTCTAGCATGCATATCAACCTACACAACTTAATATCACTTTAATGCTATCACTACACTCGCATCAATATCACAATTCAGTCGATAACTTATTGCAAAAGGGATCATGGTAAATGCATGAGCTACATGACATTCATAAAAAAAAACTAAATGGCATAAATTATGCAACTATTTGAACTAAACTATCATGAATATGCAACTAAATGACACACACACAATATTCCTTAACTACCACCCCCAAACTAAAAATCTTCACTGTCCTCAGTGAAAGTAGTAGAAAGGAACACAGGGTATACCTACTCGGAGTCATCATCATCATCACCCTCAGTGGGTGGAGTATCAGGCGGTGGGTATGCAGAGTCCTCACCAAAAAATGGCCACTGGATATCAGCTCCAAGGCCTCGAAAAGCAGTCCCTAACGCAAGAGTGAGCTCCTGAGCAAACCTGCTCTGCGTCTCATACATGGCATCCATCCGCCGTGAAAGCATCCTATACTGGGCATCAACCATCCCAGCACCCTCCTGAGCTCTCGAAGAACCAACCTCACCATGCCCTGGCCTAGCCATAGTAGCACCTCATGCTGGACGCCCTCCTGGAAGACGATAACCCAGCCCATGCTCCTCAGGCTCACCACCGGTCCACTCCTGCATCGCATTCAGAGTGCCAGAATCAATCGGAGCTGCTGGCAACTTCAACTGCTCATGAGCCGGCCAGTTCACTCCCACTGCTCGGCATAGCTTCGTAACCGTGGATGCATAAGGGATGTTCATATGATTTGTTCCCCTCAAAAACTTCAGAATTCCTTGGTAGATAAACTCACCAAGGTCCATATAGTACTCATCATGCAGAATTCCCCACAACAACTGTGCTCTCTCAACTGTGACCTCGTGTGCATGTGAAGAAGGCAAAATATTAGCACATATAAATGCATTCCATGCACGGGCATACCTGTTCATGGCGATCGCCGGAAAGTGACGATACTCATTATTGCCTGGACTACGGGTCCAAACTGTGCCCGGTCGACAGAAAGTCGCACAAATCAAATCCAAGTCAAAATCCTCAGCAGTCTTTTCATTCCAGTTCTCCTCCTCGGGCTTCCTCTCTCGCTGTCCAATCACACGGCGAATCGCCGCAAGATGATAATCAACCGTCAGCCCACGAACTACAGAAAACCCATTCTTTTCAGCCTTCGCGTTCGCGTAGAACTCGCGAACAACGCTCATCGGTACTACTTCGGGTGACTCATAAAAAGCTATCCACCCCTTCTCTGCAATCATGGGCAACAACTCACCATCCCTCCCTGATGGTAAAAACCCCCTTTCCTTCAGAATCGGCTTCCCCAACAACCTAGTGTACTCCTCCTCCGCAGCTCTGTCAGTTAACTGAGGCCTTGCAGCAGTACCCCTCGATGAATCAGCAGTAGGAACTGTGCTGCTGCTGTCAATAGTGCGTGCTCTCTTGGGTGCCATTGATTCGTGAATAAAAGTGTGTAAGAACTGATTTTTGATGTTTGTGAGAGGGTTTAAGTGTAGGAAGTTTTGTGGGAGATATGTAGGATAGGTGTATGTATATATAGGGTGTGGATTAGATTAGGGTTTGGGAATTAAGGGATAAAATGATGGGGTAGTGGGAACAATTCGTGGGTTTATGGGCTAAAACTGTTTTTGTGTTTTTGTTTGCTTTTTTTTTCTGAACTGTAAAAAATTTTCTGGAACTCGACCCCTGCGCGGCCGCTCAGCATAGCTGCGCGGGCGCAGAGGGTCTCTGGAAAAAAAAAATTTCAGCCCCTGTTTTCTGATTTTTTTGTGTTTTTGGATAGATTATTAACTTCTAAGGGTTCCTGTAACAACAATTCATGGGTTGCCTCCCACGCAGCGCTTCTTTTTCGTCATTAGCTTGATGTTCCGTACCTTTCTCAAGTAGTCAATAAAATGGCACTAACCACCTCTCGGTTTGCCATGTCCCCATAGTAGTGCTTCAACCGCTGACCGTTAACCTTGAATGTTTGGTCCAAATCATTCTCAAAAATTTCCACCGCTCCATGTGGAAACACAGTTTTGACAATAAAAGGTCCAGACCACCTTGATTTCAACTTCCCAGGAAAAAGTCGGAGCCGAGAGTTGAATAAAAGAACTTGTTGCCCTGGCACAAATAACTTAGGATGTAGCTTCCTATCGTGCCACCTCTTCACCTTTTCCTTATACATTTTGTTATTCTCGTACGCTTGAAGTCGAAATTCATCAAGTTCATTAAGCTGAAGCATTCTTTTCTTACCAGCTGCATCTAAATCCAAGTTCAATTTCTTCAATGCCCAGTAGGCCTTATGCTCAAGCTCCGCCGGTAGATGACATCCCTTACCGTACACCAACTGAAACGGTGACATCCCAAGTGGAGTTTTGTATGCTGTTCTGTAAGCCCAAACAGCTTCATCGAGCTTTAAAGACCAATCCTTCCTTGACGGACAAACAACCTTCTCTAGAATGCGCTTTATCTCTCTGTTAGACACTTCCGCTTGACCATTTGTTTGCGGATGATAGGCAGTAGCTACTCGATGATTCACATTATAACGCTGCATCATAGAACTGAACTTACGGTTGCAAAAATGCGATCCTTCATCACTTATGATTACCCGAGGTGTTCCAAACCTTGTGAAAATTTGCTTATGAAGAAAATTTAGTACTGCCTTTGCATCATTTGTCGGTAAAGCTTTAACTTCGACCCATTTTGAGACATAATCGACTGCCAGCAAGATGTACTGATTATTGCAAGACGAGATAAAAGGCCCCATGAAATCGATTCCCCATACATCAAAGACCTCGACTTCAAGCATCATATTTAATGGCATCTCATCCTTCCTTGACAAATTTCCCACTCTTTGGCAACGATCACACCTTAAAACAAACTGATGAGCATCCTTGAACAAAGTAGGCCAGAAAAAACCTGCTTGCAGAATACGAGCTGCCGTCTTCTCACCTCCATAGTGTCCACCATAAACCGTGGAATGGCAGTCTCGTAATATCCCCTCCGTCTCACAGAACGGGATACATCTCCTGATGATCTGGTCAGCTCCCTGTCTAAACAAATATGGTTCATCCCACATATACCACTTCACCTCATGTAGAAACTTCTTCTTTTGGGCGGATGTTAAATTAGGAGGCATTATGTTGCTGACGAGATAGTTTACAATATCTGCAAACCATGGTTCTTCCTCCTGAATTGTAAACAACTGCTCATCCGGAAAAGATTCATTGATTAACGTCCTATCTTGTGAAGTAGAATCGGGATTCTCCAACCTAGAGAGATGGTCAGCTACTTGATTCTCAGTACCTTTTCTATCTTTGATCTCTAACTCAAATTCCTGAAGTAAAAGCACCCAACGAATGAGTCTCGGCTTCGAATCCTTCTTGGAAACTAGATAGCGAATAGCTGCATGATCAGTGAATACTGTTACTTTCGTACCAAGTAGATACGATCGAAATTTCTCAAAACCAAAGACTATAGCCAAAAGCTCCTTCTCAGTAGTGGTGTAGTTCAATTGGGCACCATTTAAAGTCTTACTCGCATAGTAGACCACATGGAAGAGATTTTTCTTGCGCTGTCCCAGAACTGCACCTACCGCATAATCACTCGCATCACACATCATCTCAAACGGTTCTGTCCAATCTGGTGTTGTAATAACTGGTGTAGTGATCAAACTCTTCTTGAGAGTCTCGAATGCTGCCAAACATTCATCATCAAATTTGAACGGCACATCTTTCTCAAGCAAATTGCACAACGTCTTAGATATCTTTGAAAAGTCCTTGATGAATCGCCGATAAAAACCCGCATGACCAAGAAAACTACGGATTCCTTTCACAGAATTAGGTGGGGGAAGATTTTCAATGACTCCCACCTTGGCCTTGTCCACCTCCAGACCCTTGCTAGAGACCTTATGCCCAAGGATAATGCCTTCACGCACCATAAAATGACATTTCTCCCAATTAAGCACCAAATTAGTTTCCACGCATCTTTTGAGTACGGCGCGCAGGTTATTTAAACATTCATCATATGAGTGTCCAAAGACGGAGAAGTCATCCATGAACGCTTCGACGTTATTTCCAATCATGTCAGAGAATATAGCCATCATACATCTCTGAAAGGTGATCGGGGCGCCACATAACCCAAACGAAACTCTGCGAAAAGCAAATGTGCCAAATGGACAAGTGAAGGTAGTCTTTTCCTGATCCTCTGGTGCAATACAAATCTGATTATACCCGGAATAACCATCCAGAAGACAAAAATACTCATGACCCGCCAATCTGTCAAGCATCTGATCAATAAATGGAAGGGGGAAGTGATCCTTCCTTGTGGCTTTGTTCAATTTTCTATAATCCATGTATACTCTCCATCCTGTAACTGTTCGAGTAGGGATGAGCTCATTCTTTTCATTTGCGACCACAGTGATACCTCCCTTCTTAGGTACACATTGTACGGGGCTCACCCACGAGCTGTCAGAAATAGGATAAATGATGCCTGCATCTAGCCATTTCAGAATTTCTTTCTTCACCACCTCCTTCATGATGGGATTCAGTCTTCGCTGTTGTTCCACAGTTGGCTTACTACCTTCCTCTAGCAGAATTTTATGCATACAATATGAAGGACTTATCCCCTTGATGTCTGCTATGGTCCATCCAATAGCCGATTTGAATTCTCTCAAAATCCTTAAGAGCTTGTCTTCCTCACTACCTGAAAGGTCAGATGAAATAATAACAGGTAACATAGATGAATCACCTAAAAAAGCATACCTCAAGTGTTCAGGTAATGGCTTGAGCTCCAAGGTAGGTGCTTCCTCTATTGATGGTTTGAGCTTCCCTTCAGCGTTCTTGAGGTCAGAAGTACCAAGAGATTCAAATGGTATGTCCAGCTTTCGCTTCCAGGGAGAAGCGTTCAGATATTGTAATTGCTCGTTGTTATCTTCATCATCGCTGTCAAAATCCCCCACTAAGGCCTTTTCCAATGCATCAGACATTAGCATGTGATCGAGTTCCGAAGTAACCGCAGAATCAATCACATCCACTTTTAAGCACTCCTCATCTTCTGTAGGGAATTTCATTGCCTTGAAAACGTTGAAGGTCACATCCTGATCTTGGACCCGCATAGTAAGTTCACCTTTTTGCACATCTATCAAGGTACGACCAGTAGCCAAGAAAGGCCTTCCCAAGATTATGGGAATCTTCTTATCTTCCTCAAAATCCAGAATAACAAAATCTGCTGGAAAGAAGAGCTTATCCACCTTGACGAGCACATCCTCAACTATGCCCCTTGGGTAAGTAATGGAACGGTCAGCCAATTATAGCGACATGTATGTCGGTTTTGGATCAGGCAGATCCAGTTTTTTAAAGATCGACAACGGCATCAGATTAATGCTTGCTCCCAAATCATAAAGGCACTTGTCAAATGTCAGATTGCCAATTGTGCAAGGAATGGTGAAGCTCCCTGGATCTTTCAGTTTTGGTGGTAACTTTTATTGCAGAACAGCGCTGCATTCTTCCGTGAGAGCAACGGTTTCAAGGTCATCCAGTTTCACCTTCCTTGAAAGAATAGTCTTCATAAACTTCGCATAACTAGGCATTTGTTCCAGAGCCTCAGCGAAAGGTATATTGATGTGAAGTTTCTTGAACACCTCCAGAAACTTCCCGAACTGTCTATCCAGCTTTTGTTGTTGCAATCTCTTAGGAAAAGGTGGTGGAGGATAGAGCTGTTTCTCCCCTGTATTAGCCTCAGGCAGAGTGTGTTCAACAGTAGTCTTCCTTGGTTCCGCCGCTTTCTCCTTTTGCTTAGATTCTTCACCTCTAATTTCAGCTTCTACTTCTTTTGCCTTTTCAGCATCAGCTACTTTTCCAGACCTTAAGGTAATAGCCTTGACTTGCTCTTTAGCTTCCTTCCTGCCTGGTACTTCCGTGTCACTGGGAAGAGTGCCAGGTTGATGATTGAGCACTGCATTGGCTAATTGACAAATTTGATTTTCCAAGGTCTTGATAGAAACCACCTGACTCTTGCACAACAACTTAAGTTCCTCAAAATCAGCACTAGTAGGTGCAGCTGCACTTCCCTGTTGAGGATATGATTGCCTTGTAGCATACTGCTGTGGTTGCTGGAATCCAGGTGGGTTAAACTGTTTACTCACTCCTTGCTGATATGGTGGCTGAATAGCATTCTGATTATTCCCCCAGCTGAAATTTGGATGATTTCTGTTGTTAAGATGATAGGTCGCTGGCACAGGCTGCTGTTGTCGCTGATAATTATTCACATACTGAACAGATTCGTTTACAAGAGAACACTGATCCGTAGCATGAGAACCTGCACAAAGCTCACAAACCATAGCTATTTGATTAACTCCATACGTAGCCAAAGAATCAACCTTCATTGATAGCGCTTGGAGCTGGGCTGCAATAGCGGTGGCTGCATTAACTTCCAGAATACCTGCTACCTTGCCTGACGTCATCCTCTAAGTTGGGTTTTGATGCTCATTTGCAGCCATCGTCTCGATAAGATTATACGCCTCAGTATAGCTTTTAGCCCATAAGGCGCCTCCAGCTGCTGCATCGAGCATGGGCCGAGATTGGGCCCCCAAACCATTATAGAAACCAGTGATCACCATCCAATCCGGCATTCCATGATGTGGACATTTTCTCAACATTTCCTTGTAGCGTTCCCAAGCCTCGCACATAGATTCTGTAGGTTGCTGCGCAAACTGAGTAAGAGCACTCCTCATAGCAGCAGTCTTTGCCATTGGATAAAACTTCACCAGAAACTTTTGCGCAAGATCTTGCCACGTAGTGATGGACCCAGCTGGTTCAGAATGTAACCAGTCTTTAGCCTTATCCCTCAGTGAGAATGGGAAAAGCCTCAACTTGATAGCCTCATCAGTCACGCCATTATACTTAAAAGTGCTGCAGATCTCGACAAAATTCCTTATGTGCATGTTGGGGTCTTCAGTTGCCGCTCCTCCAAAAGAAACAGAATTCTGCACCATCTGAATAGTGCCCGGCTTGATTTTAAAGGTGTTAGCTTGACTAGCCGGATGAAGGATGCTTGACTGAATGTCATCAATTTTAGGCCGAGAAAAATCCATAAGAGCTGGATCAGCTTGAACAATACGTTCTCCCATGTTTACTGGTTCTTTCTGCTCAGTTCCTGAATCCGAATCCTCAAAATCTAACTTCTCCGGAATATCAAGAACTTCGTCTGTCTCCTCAGCTGTATCTAAAGTCCTCTTGCGAGCACGAGAACGAGTTTGCATAAACGCTTGCTAAAGTACCTGAAACACAACCGAAAAGAGTAAGTAACTACTACGTCCTAATCACCGAGTCCTAATGACCAATGATGGTAAGTACATAAACTAAACAAATACGCCGAGTCCCCGGCAGCGGCGCCAAAAACTTGTTAGGGCGAAAACACGCGCTAATATTCACGCAAGTATACGCCTTCGCAAGTAATATAGAATACTTTCTAGTTCATTCCCTCAGAGACTCAGACTAAATTATTGTCTAATTAAACTCACTCACCAATGTATGATTACTTCTCAATGTTAAGATAATAACACTTAAAATTATTGATTAAATATTAACTATAATTAACTACTTAATCAACCACTTAACTAACACTTCAATTTATCAATAATAAAACACTCATGAGATCACAACTTCATTATTACTTCCTTCTATAGCCATTGTTATTACCTTTAGCATGTGACAGTGATGATATTAATCGAATAACACAAAACTGATAAAAGCCAACTTTCATTGTACTAATGCCATTCTACCAAGCATCCACAATTAAGATAGAAGTTGAATAGTCATCAATTATGTTGAGTTCCTATATGTCTACAGAAATTGACAACACAACGATTTAAGCACAAGTTATTCCTTTTGATTACATAGGGCAAATAAAACTGTTAGAGTTACCCACTAATCATGCACAACGTACATGAACCTATGCTAGCATGGCAAGTTCTAAATCTCAAGATCCACCATCGCTTCACAAGAGATTAACACCCTATCTTATATGTTCGCGACGCACATAAAACGAATACGCACAACCAATACTAGATATCATGCAATCATCACACACTAAAGTATTAAACAATTAACTAAAGAATTCCATAATAAATCCGTTGCAACCCCATGATCACGATTAGCCCATAATAGAACTTATCGACATCATGGGTTCATATGAAATCATGATAAACAAACACAAGAAAATAATAACTAAACTAATTATATTAAAACAAAGTACGTCACAAGAGTAAATAAGTCAAAGCAAGAAAACTAGCATCCAATGTTACAACGAAACAAGAATCACAAGAAAATATGCTTCCTCTTCGTTGCGGTGTGCTAAATCGGTCTTCTTCCTTATCTCCTTCGCTTCTTGCATAAAACACAATCTAAAACATAATCCCCTTAATAATCTCTGTGAAAACGTCTCAAATCTACCTATATAATAGTCCCATAAAACTCAGATTACATAGAAGTTGGAAGCCAAATAGAAGTAGAAGTCTAAAATAATATATCTTTTTCCCCGACCCTGCGCGGCCGCTCAGCATAGCTGCGCGGGCGCGCAGGTTGCTGCGCGGCCGCTCAGCATTGCTGCGCGGGCGCGCAGGCCTCTACTGGAAAAAATCTAGGTTTGCTCCGTTTCTTCGCCGTAATCTGCCCATTCCTTTCCTCTCGCAATGGTGAACACATGCCAAGGCTTATTCTTGATGATTCCTCCCCCGAAATGCAACTAATACCCTGAAATGCATAAACACTAGAAAAACACATCAAATACACAAAATACTTGATTTCAAGACACCAATTTAAGCCATTTTAAGACGTTCTAAGTGGTATAAAATGCCACTTATCAGTTGTTAATAATGCCCCAAATCTATACCCCGGATTTGGAGGGTGTTACAATAGGCAGTATTGTAACATTCATGTCTAAGAATAGAATATGGGCTTATACCCCCTCTTTATCATAGTTGATTGAGTGGTCTTCAAGATCTTTAATCCTTCTATATGTTGAAACCTGGATCTGAGACCAATTATTATTGAATAACAATCAACTTAGGTTAATTTGTAAAAGGGGGTTGAATACAAATTAATTTTTTCAAGTTAATTATGCATAGGAAAGGAAATATGATTACATATATTTATAATTCATGTGGGTTATTTTTCGACTTGCCACCTGAGATTTTTTTTGAAGAAATAATAGGCTGCAATTACAAATGTAATCTGACTCAAGGAGGATATCTCTCTAAAGTCCTGTGAAAATGAAGAACTTATTTCTTAAGTGAAACACTACCACTACTTGGTTTATATATCACCAAGTTACAAAGCTTGCTATACAAAATATATTGTAGTCTTCGAGGTCCAGCTAGGTTGCTTCTTCATTCTCTTTCTCGTGATGCTTGACAAATGAGGATAAATATTATTTTGATATACCGCCTTGAAAACCTCTCAAAATTGTCAAGCATGGAAATGGAATGTTTCTTCTTCTTCAAAATCCAAGATCACATGTAAAGTTTGTCTTGACATCTTATCTTTTTTCTGAGATACCTATCATCCCATGTGCTATGACAGTCCTAGGTTTTAACCACTGTCACGTCACTATCAGGAGCTATAATTTGAATTAGCCACTGATAGTTGTTAGTTAGAGAGTTCCTTAGACATTGGAAGTCATTTTACTACAGTTTCCCTTAGACATTGATAGTCAATTGTTTAGCGGTTGATAGGCTAACGTAGATAGCAGTTGATACTTACCTTCATTTAGCAGTTGATGATTCACTTCACTTAATCTGAATTATATGGCATCAAATATTTACACTTAGCCATCCTATTTTAGATTATCCATTGAGTCAACATGACTTCTAAATGAATAATTGTGTTGCTATCTGTTTATTAAGTTTTCACTGAAGATGTTACAACGACCTCATCATTTGATGGGTTACTCCTCCAATGGCTACCCTTTAGGAAGGTTAGCAATTGGAGGTTACATTTAATCTTAACATAATTATGCAAATGTGATTTATTTATCATCTGGATTTTGGCTTGATTCCTAACAAAAGAGCTGACTACAAATGAGAGACAAACTCTAATAGTCATAGATGTTAGTGATGACCAGGCAGTGATAAAAGCCGGTATCTAAGCTAGTTAGTATATGCAAACTTTGAATGCTAAAGGAAAAAAAACAACTATACACTACAAAGATCCTAAGCTTCAAGCTTTTGATGCTGAAGTAGCTAAAAGAGATTATCGAGATATGGATATTGAACAGATCATGCAGATGGAAGAAAATTTCAAATTACTAAAGGCTGAAGCTACAAATATTGATAATGGTTTATTATCCACTGATATCTCAAAAGTTTCAATGAGAAAGTCATAGTTATCAAAGATATAAGGAGAAGGATAAAATTGGTAAACTTTCAAGATCTCAACTGGAGATAACAAATATTAATTCTACAATCTCAACCGCTGATAGAGCTCAAGTTGAAGACACTCCAGTAAATGCTGATGCAATTTTTAAAATCAACATCTGATACTACTCAAGTTGATAGTTCTAAAGTAAAAAATGATGCCTCGATCAGACCAACCTCTGATACTACTCAAGTTGGTACAAAAAAAACAGATAAAAGCTAAAAGACCAAGGTTCAAGAGGATACCTAAGTCATCAAAGCTTAAGTTAAAAGTTAATGAAGACACTGGTGTGACTGTTTATCACAAGGTTGTAATGAGTAAAAGCTGATATGTTTATATGAATGGAAATATCACTCATGAACATGTGGATGAAATGGCATCAGATTTTAAAGAGAAAAATAAGGTTTTACGGAAAGACTGCACCTTCTCTAAACAGGAATACTGGACTAATCAAGAAAAATTACAGTGGTGGTTCTCAAGCTAGAGAAACTGGGAGAAGAGGTGGTCTAGGTCTCAAGAATGCTAAAGTATATAAAGGAGATGCTCTCAAAATTAAAGATTCAAATTCACTGACTGGAATTGATGAAGATATAGAGCTTCAGCATTTACAGAAGATTATATATGTTCGGGGTGTTCTTGACCAACATCAGCGCAAATATTTGAAACCTCCTCAACATCAAAGACTTCACCAAGATGTAATAATTTTTCCAATTCCCCAAATAGCTATGAACCGGAAAGAATTATCGAGAGAAATAAGAAACAAAAATATATACCCATAGGACAAGACAGAAGAAGAACATAGGCATACCTTATCAATAAAAATCTTACAACCGGAGCCCACCTTCAACATACCCACCAGGAACATTCGCTTCACCAATAATTCGAGTATAGAACTCCATACCAGTCTTGGACACAGGCACCACCCCAACAACCTCGGATACCTCTGAAAGCAATTTCAAGATATCTCTTGGCCACGTCACCAACAATAAAACGAAAGGACCAAGAGCCCTACTATTCACAAGCCTTGAAAAAACTCTTCAGTAGAAATCTTCGTAAATAACTTAGACAAAATCTGAAGCTCAGGCTAAATCACTGCACAAATAAAAGATGATTCAAAACAGTGACTAAGAAATAATAAATAAGGAAAAAGGCTCCACAAGAGAAAGAGAGAAACAACATATATAGTCCACAAAATGATGAAGAAATATGAGAGGAAAGCATGTCTTACAACAGTGACTACTCAAAAATTGTACGTCAAGAAAATCCACAGGCGTATATGTTAGATATAATTGATGATATCAGAGTTTACTATCAGTACTTTTCATCAGTGTCTACAACAGAAGATATTGGCATTTATCATATCAGCGTTTGACAGAAAATGACTTACCAGAGTTTGTCATTAGAGTTTATGTATCAGTATCCGTCAAAGCTGGATTCAAGGAGAAGATTAATTCTATTTAGAAGATATAATTTGCAAAATATATATCGGTTTAGGACTTTACTTATGTGTTGCAATCGACAGTTGGATATATGTATTAGGATTCCTTATTCATGTATATCATAACAATTAGGTTGATTGTGTAAATGTGCAGTATATAAGCACAGATTAGGTTTACACTATATGTGTTGCGTATTATTATTATCATTCGTGTAACCAAATAGCTCTCAAGAATATATGTTCATTCTTTGAAAGAGTTCTATAACGGTTTTTATTATCAATGCAAAATTGTTCTTGAATTTAATGTGTCTTAAATCGATTTGATTGTTTATAATATATTTGAAATAACTTAAATTTTTGAGAGCATGTAAAATGTTTGATGAATAGTAACCCTGACAATCTGGGAAAACGTTTTAGCCCACACTATGTTATGCATGGGAGATTTTGTTTCCGAGTCGATAACGTGAAAATACCTATCTAATAAGTGTATATAAACGCCAATAGTTTTCGAAGAAAACGAACTTTGTAAAACGACCGTATATACGAACCATCGAGGAATACGAGAATCACAATAAAATTACGAATCTAAAATCCTACAAATTCGAACCCAAGTACAAGGCTTCAAAGTGTAAAGGACGTATAAGAAAAGATTTACCCCGCGAACCACTTACGAAATTTTATTACGAAAACAAATAAGCGACCAAGCAAACACGTAAGTGAATAAATAAAATGTATCAAGCCATGTAAACCATGCAAACTAACTAAAGTAATAAAGTAACCAAGGTTAGCAACCAAATAATAACCTACCTAGTGAACATAGTAACCTAGCCAGCAAATAGTGTCATGAATAGTAATGGTGGTACTAAGCTAGCAATATAGCTTGGAAAATAGCTTAGCTAGGAAGATATTGCAAGATTTTCCAATCCTAGGAATATATAATAAAATATTTATCACATTTTCGAGAATCAACCTAGGAAAGCACAAAAATTATCTCCCTTCTCTCTCATCTAAGCTCTATTCGGCCATTCAAGAAATAAGAAGAAATCAAATTCCAAAGCTCAACTTCTAGCCATGGATAAATCCTCCAATTAATTCATAAGCTTCATACATATCAAAATAAGGTAAGATAAATTTTTGAGAGCATTTCACTAAGGTTTGGATAGGAAAATAATTCCATGAAAGTGATGATGAATAGTGCCAAATAGTTACACTTCTTGATTTCTTGATTTTCATGGCATGATTTGGGATCCTTAAGCACAACCAAGCCTCCCCAAGATTCAATCATCAAGAAGAAAATATTAAAAGCTTTCAATAAAGGTAAAATCCTTAACCAAACTTTGTTTAAGGTTTAAGTTTCAAGAAGATTATGGATCTTAATTATAAACCTGGTTTTGGTAGTTGATTTGTTATTTTCTTGATGTTTAGTTAATTAGTTATTAAGGTTGATGTTGTGGCCTCAATTAAATGTCGTTCTTGAGAGGAGTAAGTTTTAAGATGATGTTATGGTGATTGTTAATAGTCGGTTTTAGAGCAAAAACGAAACCCGAGTCGCGAGCGTAACGTCGTTAAAATGAGAGAATCGTAACCATAAGTTTTCTACAGAAGTACAAAATTTATAAACTGTGATTTCTTGAAAAGTAAGAATTAAAAATTATAGATCTTGTTGTAAGTATCGTTTAGGCACTTGAACGCTTGATTTCGATTTACAGTTCAAAAGCTAAGTTTGTTTTAGTGAAATCTATTTACGCGATAAAAACTACTACGAATTACGAACTTTGAAAATAGAAATGATCGACTTAAAAATATTCAAAAATCATGAAATTTTTACAGAGAGTAAAAAATTAATTTTATTAACTTTCATAAAAATTTCAAGTGAAACTATGAATGTTTCAATTTTATAAAATTGGCGGAGCCGAGATCGCGCGAATAGAAATCCTTAAGGATCGCGAGCGGAGCCGAGGGACGAAATGTAAAAGACATTAACGAACGTAAAGGATTATGAAAATAAAGCGAATATGACAAGTAGTTGTACTTATTTGAATAATGAGAGTAAAGTTAGTCACATAAATGAATAATAAGTATCGTATATTATAAGATATATTTGAGATGTCATGTCTAATCTGTTGTGTTTAGTTTCAGAACTTAATATCAGGACTTACCAGAAATCAGAACTTACTGAAGTCAGAATTTATATCAGAACTTAAGGTCGTCAGGATTTATATCATGAATTAAGTGCGGATACTTCAGATAAGGAAAGCAGCTGATTTACAGGAGAGGATCTGGACTAAAACAATAGAAGATATGCATGAAGAGTTAGAAGACTAGAAGACTTGTAGAAGATAATATCTGATTGATATATTTTAGGAGACAGAATTATATTCCATATCAATTAGAAGATATCTTGTAACTGTGTACTATATAAACACAGCTTAGGGTTTATACTATAAGTGTTATCATTCACAAGAAAGATTATACATTATAACCTAACAGCTCTTAGTGATATTGTTCATCACTGAGAGAGAACAACTGTTCTATTGTAACAGAGTTTATTATATTGAAAATACTTGATTATTGTTACATACTTGTGTTTGAAATCGATTTGATTGTATAAACACTATATTCAACCCACTTCTATAGTGTTGTGTGACCTAACAAGTGGTATCAGAGCCTCTCTGTTGATTTACAAACAGTGAGATCCAGTTTACAATCATGTCCAAAGAAACACAAACCCCGCCTAAGCCCACCAAAACTCAAGATACTCAAAACAATCAAACTCACAGTCGATATGAGAGTATTAGGGATCCCATACTGAGAGCATCTGAGTATCCTATATGGAAGGTAAAGATGGCTATGTTTCTGGAAGCCACAGATCCAGAATACCTTGATAGAATCAATGATGGACCATATAAGCCAACCAAGCTTTCTATTGCATTTGCTGATCAACCAGCAAAGAAGATACCAAAGGAGAAAAGTGAGTACACAACTGAAGACATCTCATTTATTGCCAAGGATGCAAGGGTAAGGCATCTGCTGCATAGTGCAATTGACAATGTCATGTCAAACAGGGTAATTGGATGCAAGACTGCAAAGGAGATATGAGATGCTTTGGAGACAAGATGCCAGGGAACTGATGCAATCAAGAAGAACAGGAAGACTATACTCACTCAAGAGTATGAGCACTTTGACTTAAAAGCTGATGAGTCATTAACTGATTTATATGACAGGTTTGCCAAACTCTTGAATGATCTGTCACTGGTGGACAAGGAATATGATCTTGAAGATTCAAATCTAAAATTCCTTTTAGCTCTTCCTGAAAATTGGGATTTGAAGTCTACTACCATAAGAGACAACTATGACCTTGCTGAAACTACTCTTGATGAAATTTATGGTATGCTCAAGACTCATAAACTTGAAATGGATCAAAGGAGCAAAAGGCATGGAAGAAAGTCAAAGACAGTTGCTCTTAAATCTGAGGAGGAATATTCTAAAGTGGTTGTCTCAAAGAGAGGCAAAGGAAAGGCTGTCATCATTCAGTCTGATTCAGAGTCATCATATTCTGATAATGATGATTCAGAATCTGAAAATTTATCTGAAGTTGACGTTGATGCAGAGATGATGCAACTGTGTGCTCTTATGGTGAAGGGTATCACAAAGATAGCCTACAAGAAATTCAGAAAGGGCAAGAAGTTTTCTAGGACAGGTGGAAGTTTTGAAAAGAAAGGGTTCAGAAAGTCTAAAGGCAAAGGAGGAAAGTCTGACCGAGGGGACAACTCAAATGTCAAATGCTACAATTATGGTGAAAGAGGCCACATCTCTCCTGACTGCAAGAAAGGAAAAGGTGATAAAGGACAGGCACTTATCATAAAGAAGAAAAACTGGGCAGACACTTCAGATTCTGAAGATGAGGTGAACTATGCCTTGATGGCAAATGCTGATAGCAATACTGATGTTGCTGAATTAAAGGTACCTCAATCAACTCTTGTTTTTCATACTGATGATATTTATGAGCTAAGAATATATCTGAAAACCATGTTCATTATTTTTAGAGATCGGACTTTAACAAATGAAAGATTAACATCTGAAAGTCTTGCTCTTAGAAACAGAAATGACTATTTAGAAAAAGAGTTAGTTATGTTCCATCAAACTTAGGAAGAAAGAGATGAGGCTTTGTATGTTAGAGATGAAGTGCTAAAATTGAATAAATCTCTTAAATCTGAACTGGAAAAGGAAAAGGAGATAATCAAAACTTGGACTAACTCTGGAAGAACAACTCAGAAAATCTTAGAAAATGGAAATTGGAAAGAAGGTCTAGGTTACCTAGATGATAAGGAAGAAAAGGAAACTGTGTCATCTAAACCAAACTTTACCAAGAAAGCTGAAAAGACTAAAGTCAATCCTGTTAAATTTGTAGCAAAAACTGATGTGTCAAAGTCTGAAAAGATGAATGATTCTAAAACAGAAGTCAAAGAAAAGTCAACTTCTGACAAATTAAAACAGGATAAACCAGCTTCAGTAAAGCATAGGTTTAATGACCAAGAAGCAGCTTAAGCATAAGCTGAAAGAGATTAGAAATGTGAACAAGGTAAAGGAAGCTAGGAAAAATAGGAATGGAAAGGAAGGTGTGAATAAAAGCAATAATTATATGCATGTTCCTAATATTCCTAGAAAGAAATGTTATAACTGTGGAAACTCTAACCATCTTGCTTCTTTTTGCAGGAAAAATAAAGATATAAACACTTTACCTCCTAGATGAGGAGTTAAGAATCAGTTTGTTATGTTTAAACCACAAAATCCTTGTTTTCACTGTGGTAGTTTATGGCATTCTATTTATACTTGTAAGGAATATCATAGTTTGTACTATGATTATTATCAAATAAAACCTTCTTTGAAGAAAGTTAGTGTAATTCCTTCTAGTGTAAATTCTGATGTAAAGTCTGATATAAAGTCTGATAAGAAGCATGTTAGCATAAACCCTGAAATTAAATCCGCTGCAAATACTAACAAACTTAAAAAGGCCAAAGGATCCAAGAAAGTCTGGGTCCTTAAAACTAACTAATAGTGGTCTTTGTGATTGCAGGGCAACAGGAAAAACATCCTAGTTCTGGACAGTAGATGTTCAGGACATATGACTGGAAATAAAGCCCTGCATCAGACTTTGTGGAGAAAGCTGGCCCGGGAGTTTCTTATGGAGATGGCAACATGGGAAAGTCACTGGGATATGGAAATATCAATCTTGGGAATGTCATCATTGGATCAGTAGCTCTTGTCTCAGGATTTAAGCACAATCTGCTAAGTGTGAGTCAAATCTGTGACAGAGGTTATCATGTGGATTTCTTTGAAGAATACTGTGAAGTTGTAAGTAATTCTACAGGCAAAGTGGTTCTGAAAGGCTACAGACATGGTAACATTTATGAAGCCAGACTTTCAACAAGTTCTGATGATTCTGCAATCTGTCTGTTAAGCAGAGCATCAATTGAAGAAAGCTGGAATTGGCACAAGAGACTCTCTCATTTAAACTTCAACAACATAAATGAGCTAGTAAAGAAAGATCTTGTGAGAGGACTGCCAAAATCAGTATTTGCTCCTGATGGCCTTTGTGATTCATGTCAAAAGGCAAAACAAAGAAAATCTTCATTCAAGAGCAAAACTGAATACTCAATTCTTGAGCCTTATCACCTACTGCATATTGATCTATTTGGTCCAGTCAATGTTATGTCCATTGCAAAGAAGAAATATGATATGGTTATAGTGGATGAGTTCACAAGATACACTTGGTTGTATTTCTTGCATAAGAAGAATAAAAATGCATCTACTCTAACTGATCATGTCAGACAGCTGGACAAGTTAGTCAAAGATTCTGTTAAAATAATAAGAAGTGATAATGACATTAAGTTCAAGAATTCAATCATGGAAGAGTTGTGTAAAGAGCAAGGAATAAAGCAGAAATTTTCTGCACCTGGAACTCCACAGCAGAATGGAGTTGTAGAAAGAAAGAACATGACTCTTATTGAAGTTGCACGAACTATGCTTGATGAAGCAAAGCTACCAACCTATTTTTGGGTTGAAGCTGTGCAGACTGCTTATTTTACACAGTATGCTACACTCATAAACAAGCATGGAAAAACACCATATGACATGGTGAAGAAAAAGAAGCCAAATCTGAAATACTTTCATATATTTGGATGCAAGTTGTTAGGAATATGTGTATTAGTTTGATGATAAGTTATACAAAACACTTAAGTAGAAATCTAGTATTTGTAGCCTCAACGGATAAGACCATCTTGGCTATCCGTTGAAGGAGTAGCTTTACTTAGCAATAAGTTTAGTATTGTAGCATATTTCATTCTCTGGATTCAAGTTGTAATTCTTAGATGTTGTAGGAAATTATCAGTCATGTTGACTACTAGTGGATATGCAAATAGGAGGGCTAATTGTAAATATTTCATGCCTTGTAATTTTGTATAAGTGAAGAAGTATCAACTGATATTGAAGACCTTCAACGAATAAGAAACAAAGCTTCAACGGATGTCTCTAAAGCTTCAACGGATAATATCCATCAACGGATAAGTGCTTCAACGGATAAAGACTTCAACTGCTAATACATCAACGGATAAAAGCTTCAACGGATAAAGCCTCAACGGATAAGGCATCAACGGATGAAAGCTTCAACGGATGCTTAGTTCATTAACAGTTGACAGTGACAATTCATAAGCTGACAGAGGCACATGGGTTAACAGAGACAAACTGGAATGTGGAAGCCTCTAGGAGGAATCAAGAAAATGCAGCATTTCCATTCTGGTGCAAACAAGGAAGTATTCAAAGATTAACAGCTAAGCCTAAATTGCATTGGATAGAGAAATGAAGAAGAAACATGTGAATAGCCTTTTTAATTGTATTTTACAGTTTTGTCTTCACTTGTAAACTTGGTGATATATAAACCAAGTAGCAGCTAGTAATTAGATGTGAATTTTCCAGAGCTGTTTAGAAAAATCCAGAGAGAAAATCATCTAGTTTGTACTAGGAAGCAGCTGTGATTTAATTCTTTGAATCACAGATTTTCTGAAATAACACATCTCTGGTGGAACAACAAATCCACCAGAAAAGTTTTTAAGTTCTTTGTGTTCTTTACATTTGTGTTTGAATATATATCTGTCTGTATTAGCTTCAAGCCATTCACACACATTTGCTCATTAAAACACTTAGCCTTAGAAACCACTCAAAACTTGAAAAAGTTTTGAGATTTACATTCAACCCCCCTTCTGTAAATCTCATTGTTAGTCCACTGGGAATAACAATTGGTATCAGAGCAAGCTCTTAACATACAAAGAGTTTAAAGATCTATTCTGCTAACATCATGAGTAAGAAGGATATTGGTGTAAAGATTCCAATCTTGGAAAGAGATAACTATCATCACTGGAAAGTGAAGATGCATTTACATCTTCTCTCTCAAGATGAAAGCTACATCAACTGCATTGAAAATGGTCCTCACATCCCTCACAAGGTGGCCACAGCTGCTACTGCAACAGTTGTTGTTGGACAGTCTATTCCCAAGCCAAAAGCAGAATGGACTGTTGAAGATATTGAAGAGGTTCACAAGGACAAGAAAGCCATGAATATTCTGTTTAATGGCCTAGATCAAGATATGTTTGACAATATCATTAACAGCCAAACTACTAAGAAAATTTGGGATACTGTGCAGCTTATCTGTGAAGGCACTGAGCAAGTTAGAGAAAACAAAATGCAGCTTCTCATTCAACAGTATGAATATTTTCATTTTGAAGAAGGAGAATCATTGAATGATACCTTCAACAGATTTCAGAAACTGTTAAATGGATTGAAGCTGTATGGCAGAATGTACCAAGTCAAGGACTCCAATTTAAAATTTCTAAGGTCTCTACCAAAGGAATGGAAGCTTATGACTGTTTCTCTAAGAAATTCTCAAGATTATAAGGACTTCACACTTGAAAGATTATATGGAATTTTGAAGACATATGAACTTGAGATGGAGCAAGATGAGTTGTTGGAAAAGGGAAAGAGAAAAGGAGGATCAGTTGCACTTGTAGCTGACAGTGAGAAGGTTGAAACCAGGAATGAGGAGAAGACAATGCCAAGTCTCAAAATTGGCACAAGCAAATCAGAATCAAGCAAGGGTAAAGAGCAAGTAGCTGAGGATGAAAACAATTCCAGTCAGGATGACTCTGATGATGTTGATGAACATCTGGCTTTTCTGTCCAGGAGGTTTGCAAAGATGAAGTTCAGGAAAAATACAAAATTCACTAAGCCAAACAAAAACATAGTGGACAAATCCAAGTTCAAATGTTATAACTGTGGCATTAGTGGACACTTTGCAAGTGAGTGTAGGAAGCCAACCTCTGATAAGAAGAAATTTGAGCAAGTTGATTACAAAATGAAGTATTTTGATTTGCTCAAACAAAAGGAAAGAGCTTTTCTCACTCAAGATGATTGGGCAGCAGATGGAGTCAATGAAGATGATGATATGGAATATGTCAACCTACCCCTGATGGCTAATTCTGATGAAAATGAAACTAGTTCATCAAGCAACCAGGTAATTACTACTGATCTCTCTCAGCTTTGTAAAAATGAATGCAATGAAGCCATAAATGATATGTCCAATGAATTATATCATTTGTGTGTTTCCCTCAAATCACTAGCTAAAGAAAACACTAGGATCAAAGAGAATAATGTGTTTTTAAGTGATAGGAATGTTGTGTTAGAGGATCAGGTAATTGAGCTTGAAAAGATTAAACTTAAATGCTTGACTGTTGAGAGTGAACTAGAAGAAGCTGTTAAGAAAGTAGAAATTCTTTCTAAACAGTTAGAAAGTGAGCAAGAGGTAATCAAGGCCTGGAAAACATCTAGGGATGTTAGTGTTCAGATTGCCAAGGTTCAGGGAATTGAATCATTCTGTGAGGATGCCTGGAAGAAAAACAAAAAGGAGTTGGAATTAATTGATGGATTGTCAACGGATGTGGAATCAACGGATGATGAAAGTTATCCGTTGAAGGAAGAAAAGGAGCATTCGTTGAAGGCTCATCAATTAAAACAGGCAAGTAATTTCAAAAATAAAAATCTCAATAAGAAGGATGGTTCAACTCTCAAGAACTTTGTCAAAGAAGGAGCTAGCACATCCAAAGATGCCAGTAAGGTGAATATAGGACACATGACTTTAGATCAGCTGAAAAATAGGCTTAAGTTGGTTGAGGATAAGAAGGAAACTAAAAGAAAATCTAAAAGAAATGGGAAGGTAGGGATTAATAAACATAACAATTACACACCTGATAGGTATACTCCTAGAAAAAGCTGTGTGCATTGTAAAAGTGTTAATCACCTATCTAATAATTGCAAATCTGTTAAAAATGCTCCCATGCCTTCAAATCCCTTCATGCCTAACATGTCTATGTCACTTCTGCATGTTATGCCTGTTATGTCTCATCAGAATCCCCATGCACATTTTATAAGCATGCCATATATTAATAATCCTTATTTTACTGCATTTAGTATGCCTCAAATGCCATACAATATGCCTATATGGAATAACATGTTTGCACAATCTATGCCTTATCAAATTCAATCAAATGTGCTAAATGATTCTGTGACTAACCCTACACTTCAACCAACCACATCTGAGATCAAGGTTGACCCAAAGTTACCTAAGTCAAAAGATGCAGGAGGAATGAAGTCTAGGAAAAAGACTAACAAGGCTGGACCCAAGGAAACTTGGGTACCAAAATCAACTTGATTGATTTTGTTGTGTGCAGGGAAAAAGAAGGAATCTATGGTACTTGGACAGTGGCTGTTCAAGACACATGACAGGAGATTTCTCCCTGTTCACAGAGTTTAAGGAGAGAGTTGGCCCTAGCATAACCTTTGGAGATGACAGCAAAGGATTCACTATGGGATATGGCTTGATTTCAAAAGAAAATGTCATCATTGATGAAGTTGTATTGGTTGATGGTCTCAAACACAACTTATTGAGCATCAATCAACTATGTGACAGAGGGAATACTGTTTCCTTCAATTCTGAAGCCTGTATTGTCACAAGTAAGAAGGACAATAAAGTGGTTCTAACTGGAGTTAAAAAAGGGAATGTGTACTTAGCTGACTTCAACTCTACAGATGCAGAATCTATTACTTGTCTTCTCAGCAAAGCAAGCTCAGTTGAAAGTTGGCTATGGCACAAGAAGCTGTCCCATTTGAATTTCAAGACAATGAATGATCTAGTCAAAAAGGACTTAGTTAGAGGAATGCCTCTAGTAGAATTCACAAGGGATGGACTGTGTGATGCTTGTCAGAAAGGAAAGCAAAAGAAAGTATCATTCAATAAGAAGCTTGAATCTGCAATTGATGAACCATTATAACTGCTACACATGGATCTCTTTGGACCAGTCAATGTATTGTATATTTCAAGGAAAAGATATTGCCTAGTGATTGTAGATGATTTCTCAAAGTTTTCATGGGTTTATTTTCTTGGATCAAAGGATGAAGCTAGTGAAATCATTATCAATCATATCAAGCAAATCAACAATCATCCTGATTTCAAAGTAAGGAATATTAGGAGTGACAATGGAACTGAGTTCAAGAATTCAACCATGAAGTTGTTCTGTGAAGAAAATGGGATCATGCATGAGTTCTCAGCTCCAAGGACCCCACAACAAAATGGTGTGGTGGAAAGGAAGAACAGATCACTAATTGAAGCTGTAAGGACAATGCTTGAAGAGTCAAAACTCCCAACTTACTTTTGGGCTGAGGCTGTTAACTGTGCATGTTACACTCAGAATATTTCTCTAATCAATCAGGCAAAATAGGCATGACTCCCTATCAATTATTCAAGAGAAGAAAACCAACTTTAAACTTTCTGCATGTTTTTGGTTGCAAATGTTACATATTAAGGAATCAATCTGATCACAAAGGGAAGTTTGATGCAAAGGCTGATGAAGGAATATTTGTTGGTTATTCTGCTGGAAAATCATATAGGGTCTACAATCTAAGAACCAACATTGTCATGGAATCTGTGCATGTTGTATTTGATGATAAAAAGATTGATGGACTAACAGATGAGGGACATCATGAAGGACTCAAATTTGACAATATTGAGATATATTGTGATGATAGTGAAGATGAGAATGATGACGAAGGCATCTCAAGAAGAATTCAAAATCTGCCTTTGGATAATGCACAGAATGTTGCATCCGTTGAAAGTCATAATTCAGCTTCCGTTGAAAGAAGCAATGCAGCATCCGTTGAAAGACAAAGTGCATCATCCGTTGAAGTTCATAATGAAGCATCCGTTGATCACAGTCTGTCAACGGATAATCAATTCACTTCATCAGTTGATAGAGCTCCCAATTCCTTTCAAAGGATCAGCAACTCAGGGGGAGTTTCAACCAATCAACATTCTATCTCACATCATGACAATACTGAGGCAATCTCATCTAGAGCTAATCTACCACCTCAAAGGAAATGGACCAAGAATCACCCTTTTGAACTGATCATTGATGATGCTACATCTAAAGTGCAAACTAGAAGGGCTACTCAAGATGAATGTCTGTATAGTAGCTTTCTATCACAGGAGGAACCTAAGAGAGTGGAAGAAGCTCTATTGGATCCAGATTGGATTTTAGCAATGCAAGAGGAGCTAAACCAATTTGAGAGGAACAAAGTATGGAAGCTGGTACCCAAGCCAAAGAACAAGAGTTCTATTGACACAAAATGGGTATTCAGAAACAAGATGGATGAAAATGGCATTGTCATAAGGAATAAAGCCAGATTGGTTGCTAAAGGCTATTCTCAACAAGAGGGAATAGATTTTGATGAAACATTTGCTCTAGTTGCCAGACTTGAGGCCATCAGAATCTTTCTAGCCTATGCAGCCCATGCCAATTTCAAAGTCTATCAAATGGATGTCAAGAGTGCATTTCTAAATGGGGAATTGGAGGAAGAAGTTTATGTAAGCCAACCTCCAGGGTTTGAAGATCCAAACTTTCCAGACTATGTGTATTATCTGTTGAAAGCACACTATGGACTAAAGCAAGCACCTAGAGCCTGGTATGAGACTTTGTCAAAATTCCATCTAGATAATCACTTCACAAGAGGTACTTATGACAAAACTCTTTTCTTTAGAAATGTTAATGGCTCTACAATACTTGTTCAAATTTATGTAGATGATATTATATTTGGATCTACAGATGATAAGCTTTGTAAAAAGTTTGCTAAGTTAATGCAAAGTAAATATGAAATGAGCATGATGGGAGAGCTAACTTATTTTCTTGGTTTACAATTTAAACAAGTTAGTGGTGGAATTTTCATTAGTCAAACTAAATATATTTATGATCTTTTAAAGAAGTTTGACTTAATGGACTGTTCATCTGCAAAAACTCTCATGGCCACTGCCACCAAGCTTGAATTAAACAAGGCTGAAAAGTCTGTGGATATTTCAAGTTATAGAGGCATGGTTGGCTCACTTTTATATTTAACTGCTAGTAGACCTGATATAATGTTTTCTACATGTCTCTTTGCTAGATTTCAAGCTGACCCTAAAGAATCTCACTTAGTGGCTATTAAAAGAATCTTCAGATATCTCAAATGGACTCCAAATCTAGGAATTTGGTACCCTAGAGAGTCTGGTTTTGATCTAATTGGCTACTCAAATGCAGATTATGCAGGCTGCAAAATAGACAGGAAAAGCACAACTGGCACCTGTCAATTTCTAGGGAACAAGCTTGTGTCATGGTTCAGCAAGAAGCAAAATTATGTTTCTACATCAACAGCTGAAGCTGAGTAAATTGCTGCTGGTAGTTGATGTGCACAGATACTATAGATGAGGAATCAACTATTTGACTATGGACTAACTGTTGACAAAATTCCTATATTCTGTGACAACACAAGTGCCATTGCCATTACTTAAAATCCAGTGCAGCATTCAAGAACCAAGCATATTGACATCAAGTACCACTTCATTAGGGAACATGTGATGAAAGGTACAGTGGAACTTCATTTTGTTCCAAGTGAAAAGCAGATTGCAGACATATTTACCAAGCCACTTGATGAATCAACATTCACAAGATTAGTAAGTGAGCTAGGTATGTTTAATTATTCATAAATTTATGTCCTCTTTGAAATATGCCTTGAAGCCTGAAATGAATTTGCTGCAAGAACAAAGTTGGCTTTAAGTAAGACTTATTCTATCAACGGATATTCCCTATCCGTTGAAAGCCAAAATTGTTCTATCAACGGATGTTCATTATCCGTTGAAAGACAAATACATTTCTGGTAATTTTATCCCTCAACGGATAAAATAGTGTTGATCATCAACGGATAACTATTTACCTTATCCGTTGAAGTGTCACATCAGTTACTTTTAGTGAGTCACAGCCGTTGATTCTTTTACTTAACCATTGATACAGATATACACTGTTGTATGTATTTGTATTAAAGGCAGTTTTCAGAATTTCTACAGTTTTCTTTATTCTTAAACGGCTGTAATTTATTTAAAAGTATCATTTAATCATTTTATTTACGTTTTAATTCAAGAAAGTATAAAAGCCCATTGAATTCTTATTTTTACTTTACGCTTTCTTGCAATTTTTATTCTCCTTCTCTCCCAAAATTCTCAAGTTTTTCTCTACAACAATGGCACCAGTAGTCAAAATTATGTCTCAATCTGGATTTGTTTATGAAAAGAATAATTTCATAGCCTTGGTTGAAAAGAATGAAGCCCATTCTGATTATCACAAGATGATGGACTTCATCAAAAACTGCAAACTAAGCTATGCAATGCTGGAAGCCCCAACCATCTACTGTGAGGTGATTAAGAAGATTTGGACAACTGCAGAGTTCAACTCCACAGGTATGACTATTGCCTTCTCTCTCAAAGGTAAGGATTATTGCATTAACTGTGATGATATACAGTCTTGTTTTAAGTTGCCTGAGAATAATTCCATGACACCACACACTGATAAAGATGTATCTGCTATGTTAAATTCCATAGGCTATGCTTTTGATTCTGCTAGTTTAGGTAGTATTAGAAGGAAGGGCCTTAGGAAAGAATGGAGTTTTCTTGGAGATGCCTTTATCAAGGTTTTCTCTGGAAAGATTAGCAATTTTGATGCCATAACTTCATCTCTTGTTAATATGCTCTATATGCTAGTTTCTGATAGGTACTTTAATTTTAGCAACTGTGTCATGCTAGAATTAGGTTCCAGATTAGGTAACAAAGCTAATAGACCACATAACATCTACTATGCTAGATTCTTTATGTTATTGGCTAACCATGTTGCTGAAGGATTGGTTATATCAAATGAGAACAATAAACTCAAATGATGGGCACAAGAGAAAAGGGTCCTTGCAGACCTCTTGAGAATGAACCTCAACAGCCAGGTGCCATTGGTATATTTGCCAATCATGAATGCACCACAGGTAAGTGAGGTAAACACTTTTATAACTCCTACTGTTTTCAACCCCATTGTTTCTTTGCCTTCCAGTGTGGCAAGGGAATCTGTGTCTTTGTCCAAACAGGTTCTTACCAAAGCCACCAAAACTAAAATTTCAAAACACAAGTCAAAGAAAACCACCTCTGCTGTCCCTCAAAAGGAAACAGTTGTAACAACTACCATAAACCCTGAAGGGAGTGAACAGGGTGTGAGTGGTGAGGGGAGGGGTGAACATCAAGAAACCCCCCAGGATAAGGTGGGAGAGGTGAGTGGTACCCCAGCCAACCAAGCCATAGTCTCTCAAAAGACTGTGGTGGTTCAAAAGGAGTTAGGGGAGGGGTGAACATCAAGAAACCCCCCAGGATAAGGTGGGAGAGGTGAGTGGTACCCCATCCAACCAAGCCACAGTCTCTCAAAAGACTGTGGTGGTTCAAAAGGAGTCAAACACATCCCTAGTTGCATCCTCCCAAAAGGATGCAGCTGTTGAAAATAGTCCCCAACCAGGGACACAGAACAAAAGAGGGAGGGACACTGAAGCCACAAATTCACCAATCAAAGCCTTTTCAAGGAAGAAGAAGGCCAAGACCCTAGTTTCCACACAAGGGGCACACACAGCACAGATGCATCCACCTGTATCTTTGCCTTCACAAATTCAGCTTGATGTGACTCCAGCAAATGTGGAGTCACAGCCCCATTCTCTCATAATAGAAACACATCAATCATCAAACTCTCCATCACCCTCTCTGGATGTGGATATGATATTCACATCACTTCCTGATTCTCCCTCATTAAAACTCAGGGAGGAGCCCCACTCAAAACCTGATGATCATCATCTTTTAGATAATTTGTTGGATCATCAGCCAATTCTTTCAGATATAGTTGAAGAATCTGTGTCACCTCACTTAAAATCAATTCACACAGATTCAACAATTATGTCACTTTCAATATCTACATCTTCAACGGATATCTCTCATCCGTTGACAAGTGGTTGTTCTTCGACGGATAAGCTTAACAGCAGTTATCCGTTGATACCATTAGTTTCCACTTCAACGGATACTCCCTATCCGTTGATGGTCTCTACACATATAACAGAAACAATTCCAACTGTAGAGGACATGGTTACTGTACAATCACTTTTAGGTTTGAGGGAAGGGAGTGATAATTTGAGTGAGAAGCTGGGTTGCTCCCAGGCAAAAGGAGAGGTTGAGAGTCACCATATGCATGCTATTTCTTCCAGCATGGCAAAAGTGAGTGAGGGGAGTGCCACCTTAGAAGGTGAGGGTGAGGATGTGAGGGTGTGTGTGAGCCCGGGGGAGCCCCTGATGCAAGAAAATAGAGAAAATGAGAGAAAGGCAGGTACAGAAGCTATAAGGGTGGATCCAGCCATTGCTAGTGAGTCAATGATAGTGGATGATGCAGAAAAGGAAAGACAATTTCAGCAACATTACAAAGCTGCAATTGATAACTTTCCTTGGATGCTGACACTTTTACTCACCCTGTTCCAGCCTATCAATTATTGGCTGCTCAGGGAAATTGGAGGCAGAACAGACTTTAAACATTGTACACACTTCAGAATCTCTTCTCAGAGACAAAGCTGTTGTTAACAGGCTGCTTTCTCAAGCTGGTGAGCCATCTGAAGAATTTGGAGTAAATTCTAATGATGATGACTCTGATTCTTTGGATGAGAGCATGAACTTAGGGGGAGAAGCCGGCCCAAGTTCTGTTCCAGATCTACCTGATTGGGCATGGGCAAAGGCATCTACACCAGGAGAGTTTGGTGTAACTTTGGTCAGGAAAGTAATGACTATTCAGAAGGCCCTTCAGGAGACTACAGATGCTGGTACCAAGGCAATTCTTCTCTGGACTCTCTGCATCTCTTGCAGTTGCAGCATTTCAAACAGAATCTAAGTGTGGATGAACTCAAGCAGGACATTGCTGATTTGAAATCCTACAATGCTGAGAAGATGGATTCAGTCATGCCTTATGGTACTATGCAAGATTTGTTAGGGAGACTGAGGAAAGCATCTGATGCTGACAAGAGGCTGGCCAGGTTGGAAGACAGAGTTCAGATCATTGAAGACTCTATGGTCACCATCCTTCAGAATCAACAAACTCAGACAAATCTACTAATGCAGCTGGCAAAAGCACAAGGCTTGACCCCTACCCTTGATGATAACAAAAAGGGGGAGAATAAAGGGGAAGGAGAGCCATCAACCACAGTTCAAATATCTCAAGTGCTAGTTCCTGCCATCACCACTTCTCCAACTATTCAAATCAAAGGAAAGCTTGATGGAATTGATCTAATCCAGATAGCAGCAGCTGAATTGTAAGTCAAAGAGCAAAGGAGGAAAATTGATGAAAAGATGCAACAAATTTTTGGTTCTACAACTTCTAAATCACAATCTGTGAAGCATAGCACAAAGGTGGAACCAATTATTATGGAGCTCAAGCCAGTAAGGAGGAATAAGGTTGGAGAGACTTCTTCCAAGAATCTGAAACCTATGGTTCTCAAGCCCAACAACAGATCCAATAAGGACTCTACAAAGAATCCTCTAAGTCTTGCTCAGATGAAAGAAGTGGATTTTCCTCTTCCAAAGCCTGATGAAGACAAGGTTTTGGGTGGAAGTATCATAAAGCACAAAGAGTCCATGGATGTGGTTGAAAGGAGGAACATGGCTATTATCTTTAGAGAGGGAAAGAGCATTTGTGTGATGCAAGGACATCCCAAATTCCCAATAGCCAAGAGGGAAGAAACCAGAAGGTTGAAGGAGGAAGCCAAAAAGCTAAAGGCTGATAAAAGAGCACAAGCAAAGCTTGAAAAATAGCTAAAGTCAAGTCAAGCTGAAGAAAAGAAAGAAATTGAAGACAAAAGTGAAGATGAAGGTATGGGGGACATGGTTGATAATGATATGGAAGAAATAAGTAAGGAAAGAGAGGAATAGAAGAAAGGGAACAGAAAGAAGGCCAATGCAAAGAGAAAAATGGTAGATGAGACTGAAGAAACCCAATCAAAATCCAAACCACTACCTTCTATTCCTGAACCCATTGTGCCTGAACCCTTCATAAACATTCATGGTGAAACAATCATTCCTAAGGAGGAACTAATTGATTGGGACACCATCAATTTTCCCACCTCCTTAACCTCTTCTCCACCATCCAAGAAGCAGAAAAGAAGAATCAAATCAACACCTTCTAAAACCTCAATCAAATTCACTCAGAAGCCTAAGCCTAAGCCACGAGCCTCTAAGGATGATTATGTTCACATTTGTGACATAAAAGAATTTTCAGACATTGAACTCTATCTGGATGAGCTGGAGGAAGTAAGGGGAATAGCTGCCTACAGACAGCTACCAGAAAGACTAGTGTTCAAATACAAAGGAAGTGGGGAAAGAACTTGGCCTCTCTACAGGATTCTGAATGAAGACTACTCTACCTTGGTTAGAGTCTACTCAGCCATACAAAGGGATTCTGGCTTTACCAGGACTGCCAAGACTGAAATTCTCAACAAGATTGCCAACATAAGGAAAACTTGGTGGGAGCCCAATGCCTTGCCTAGAACATTACTCATTCAAGAAAGAGGAATTACAGTTCACAAATCACCTCATTGGTTGATGGAGTTCAGAGACAACAAAGGAGTCAGAAGATTTTTTAGACTTGAAGATCAGCTCAAGATTGCCAGTAATGAAACTCTCAAGGATATGCAATCTAAGTTGGACATCAATGAAGAAGATGAAGCTGAGTTCTACAGACAACTTCAACTTCAAATAGAGGAAAATGACAGGAGGCTAGGAAAGAAAACAAGGGATCAAAGGAAAAGAAATTAATCTGCTCAGGTTAAAGGAGCACCCTTGGAAACAATGTAATTCTTCAATTCCATCTCAGCATACACATTTTTGCAGCACTTTTGAATTTCTGCTTTATTACAGTTAATATATCTGTCAAGTGTTTTATTATCATCAAGCTAAACCCAAATTTATGCCTACAATTCTAGTAGACATAAATAGGGGGAGATTGTTAGGAATATGTGTATTAGTTTGATGATAAGTTATACAAAACACTTAAGTAGAAATCTAGTGTTTGTAGCCTCAACGGATAAGACCATCTTGGCTATCCGTTGAAGGAGTAGCTTTACTTAACAATAAGTTTAGTATTATAGCACATTTCATTGTCTGGATTCAAGTTGTAATTCTTAGATGTTGTAGGAAATTATCAGTCATGTTGACTACTAGTGGATATGCAAATAGGAGGGCTAATTGTAAATATTTCATGTCTTGTAATTTTGTATAAGTGAAGAAGTATCAACTGATATTGAAGACCTTCAACGGATAAGAAACAAAGCTTCAACGGATGTCTCTAAAGCTTCAACGGATAATATCCATCAACGGATAAGTGCTTCAACGGATAAAGACTTCAACTGCTAATGCATCAACGGATAAAAGCTTCAACGGATAAAGCCTCAACGGATAAGGCATCAACGGATGAAAGCTTCAACGGATGCTTAGTTCATTAGCAGTTGACAGTGACAATTCATAAGCTGACAGAGGCACATGGGTTGACAGAGACAAACTGGAATGTGGAAGCCTCTAGGAGGAATCAAGAAAATGCAGCATTTCCATTCTGGTACAAACAAGGAAGTATTCAAAGATTAACAGCTAAGCCTAAATTGCATTGGATAGAGAAATGAAGAAGAAACATGTGAAGAGCCTTTTTAATTATATTTTACAGTTTTGTCTTCACTTGTAAACTTGGTGATATATAAACCAAGTAGCAGCTAGTAATTAGATGTGAATTTTCCAGAGCTGTTTAGAAAAATCCAGAGAGAAAATCATCTAGTTTGTACTAGGAAGCAGCTGTGATTTAATTCTTTGAATCACAGATTTTCTGAAATAACACATCTCTGGTGGAACAACAAATCCACCAGAAAAGTTTTTAAGTTCTTTGTGTTCTTTACATTTGTGTTTGAATATATATCTGTCTGTATTAGCTTCAAGCCATTCACACACATTTGCTCACTAAAACACTTAGCCTTAAAAACCACTCAAAACTTGAAAAAGTTTTGAGATTTACATTCAACCCCCCTTCTGTAAATCTCATTGTTAGTCCACTGGGAATAACACAAGTATTTTGTTCTTGAGACTCATCCTGAACAGCTGTCAAAATTTAATCTAAAAGCTGATGAAGAAATTTTTGTTGGATATTCACTTTCCACAAAAGCCTTCAGGGTCTACAATTTAAGAACAATGGTTGTTATAGAATCTATCAATGTCTCTTTTGATGATAAAAAAATTACTGGACTTGAAGATTTCAATGATCATGATCAGCTGAGATTTGAAAATGAAGATTTAAATTCTGATACTGTAAATTCTGATGACCTAACACCCGATCCTGTAAGTTCTAACGGGTTAAATTTTGATGTTATTGAAACTGTGGTAATTACTCCAAAGGAAAATGCACCAGTTCAGGGGAGCAAGCTAATGATTCTACCACATCTCAAGACTCTCAAGAAGCATCAGAACCTTTCACTGGTTCTTCAAGTTTTGATTCATCAAATTCTGATGAGCCAAATTCTGATAATTCTGGAAACTCTGATTCTTCAATTCCTGAAGTATCCAACTCAAATTCTGAAATTTCAGAGAGCATAACTTCAGGGGGAGCATCAGAAAATGCTGATGGAGATAGCATGGATCATGGGGGAGGATCCAGTTCTAGAGGTCAACTTCCATCTGCAAGGAAGTGGATTAAAGCACATACACCTGACTTAATAATTGGAGATCCTGAAGCAGGTGTCAGAACTAGAACAGCAACATCAAATGAATATCTCTATCATTCCTTTCTATCTCAGACTGAACCAAAGAAAGTGGAAGAAGCTCTTCAAGATGCTGATTGGGTGCAAGCAATGCAGGTGGAGTTAAATGAATTTGAAAGAAATAAAGTATGGACCTTAGTGCCAAGACCAAAGAACAGATCCATTGTTGGCACAACATGGGTGTTCAGAAATAAAACTGAAAGTGATGGCATAATTACAAGAAACAAAGCAACATTTGGTTGCTAAAGGTTACTCCCAATAGGAGGGTATTGACTATGATGAAACATTTCCTCCAGTTACTAGATTTGAAGCAATAAGAATCTTTTTGGCTTATGCTGCTCACAAGAAGTTTAAAGTCTTTCAAATGGATGTGAAAAGTGTTTTTCTCAATGAAGAATTAGAGGAAGAGGTATATGTTGAACAACCTTCAGGATTTGTAGATCCAAAATTTCCTAATCATGTCTACAGACTTGATAAAGTACTTTATGGCCTTAAGCAAGCTCCAAGAGCATGGTATGAGACTTTAGCTCAATTCCTTCTGGAAAGTGGATTTACCAGAGGCACAATTGACAAAACTTTGTTCTACCTCAACCATGGAAAGGACTTACTTTTGGTACAGATATATGTTGATGATATCATCTTTAGCTCTACAAATACAAAACTTTGTGAAAGAATTTCCAAATTAATGCAGTCAAGATATCAAATGAGTATGATGGGAGAACTTAGCTATGTTATGGGACTTCAAGTCAAGTAAACTGAAGAAGGTACTTTCATAAATCAATCCAAGTACACCAGAAATTTACTCAAGAAATTTGGAATGCAAGACAGTTCAACTGCATCAACTCCCATGGCCACTGCCACCAAGTTAGATAAAGATACTGGAGCATCAGTAGATATTACTAACTACAGAGGTATGATTGTCTCTTTACTCTATTTAACTGCAAGTAGACCAGATATCATGTATGCTACCTGTCTTTGTGCAAGATTTCAGGCTGATCCAAGAGAACCTCATCTAATAGCTGTGAAAAGAATTTTCAAGTACCTAAAGGGTACAGCTGATCTAGGATTGTGGTATCCTAGAGAATCATATTTTAAGCTAATAGGTTACTCAGATGCAGATTTTGCAGGATGCAAAATAGACAGGAAAAGCATAAGTGGAAGCTGCCAATTTCTTGGAGGCAGATTGATTTCTTGGTTTAGCAAGAAACAGAAAGCAATTTCCACATCAACTGCAGAAGCAGAATATATTGCTGCAGGAAGTTGTTGCGCACAGATTCTTTGGATGAAGAATCAGTTACTGGACTATGGGTTAGAATTTTCTAAAATACCCATTTATTATGATAATCAAAGTGTTATTGTTATGACAGGTAATCCAGTTCAACACTCAATGACAAAGCACATCAGCATTAGGTACCATTTCATAAGGGAACATGTGATGGAAGGTACAGTGGAATTGCATTTTGTTCCAACAGATCAACAACTAGCAGATATCTTCACAAAACCACCATGTGAAGCTACTTTTACAAGACTGGTAAATGAACTTAGAATGGTTTCAGGTTCTTTCTCAAAATCTATTTAGTTTTTGCTCTCATGCATCAGACTTTATGATCAGTGTTTACATATTGTCTTATCTCCATGTAATCTGTGCTTAAATTGTAATATATTAAATACTATTGTCATCTGATATGATTCTATATACTCTGATGGTGTTTTGAATGTTCTATGACTATTCAATCCAATGAGGATTATTTGTTAGGTGCTGACTTAGTAGTATTTAACAAATTGTGCATCCCATGTTTGAATTAGTTGTTTATGTGGAAATCCATAACACAAGCAAACTCTGATTTTGATCTTAGTCAAATTTACTTTGTGTATCTTATTACTAAGTCACAAACTAGATTATTGCTTCTCATCTATCAAATTTTGATGTCAGTAAATCTTAAGGATGAACTACATGCTTGATAAGCCTCACTTATCTGAAGAAAACAAAAGAAAAGAAAAATTGAAGTCAGGTACTCCTTTGAGATCTAGAGTAAATATGTGAAAGGGAAGACCCAAGTGCATTGCTGGTATTAAGTTATATGCATTAGAAAAGCAAATAATTTTTTCTTGGTGACTTTTCACATTATCTGATTACTGGAGAAATACTCTGATAATAGCATATATCCTGATAGCAGTTGTGACTCATTTACACTGAGAAGCCACTATAAAAAGAGTGTCAAAAGATGCATAAAATGAGCATAAACAGTTTAGGTGGACTCTTACATAAATTTGTTCTATAGTAGACTTCAAATTAGAGACAGATTGTAAGCATTTTTCTTAGTTATGCCTTATTTCTAAGATATTTGAAGTCTATCAGACTTTAATCTTTATCTGATCATTTGCAAATGCACACACTCTCACTCCATATGAATGATGAAAATTACTGTGGTAATTAAGTTGTTTTTGACAAACAGTTAAGTAGTATTTGCATAAATTCTGAGGACAAGTTCTGATGAAAGTTCTGATGATTAAACTCTAAAGAAACGAGTCAGTATTTGTGTGAAGAAACACAGAAACAGACATTCACTTTTTGAGTACAGAAGCCATATTCTGATGACAGTTAAATTCTGATAATAGTCAAGTTATGATGCAAATCCTGATGGAAACTTTGATGCTTACGTGGCATTATTTAATTACTTGGCTTATTTTTAGTATTTACTGTAACGGTTATATTTTTTCAGACAATAATTAAGTGAGATAAAAATAGTGATAATCATTTGGTTAATGGGTTGCATGTTGGTTTTTGCATATGCATGTGTGCAATAATTATTGCTTATTTCCCGTGCCCACTAACTACTACTTTGACTATTTACTGGATGACGGGTGTAAAGTGTCTGTTTTACTTCCAAAAAGAGCCATTGAGTGGAAAGAGTATAAATATTAGAGACAAAAGATTACCCAAATCTTTTACTTTCTCTCTTACTTACTATCTTATTTCTTTTACTCTCTCTCTCTCTTTTACTCTCTATTTTCTGACATATTTTTTTACAGGCATTTTAACAAACACCTTATGAACACACATTTTCTCACTTATTTCTTTACAGAAATGGCACCCAAAGATCTAATCTATGATGGAGCCAAGTTTGTTCCTAATAACTACATGGCTATTCTTTTTAAGGATGAGGCTCCTTCAGAACTTCATTTCGTCCAAGACTTTCTTGCTAGAAGTGAAATAGGCTATGCACTGACCCAACCCCAGGTTCTCTCAGGCAAGCAGATTCTGGAGTTTTAGCGGTATGGTGTTTATGATGATGGTGGAAAAGCTGGGTCCCCGAGTATTATCTTTACAACAGGGGAGGATGAGCATGTGGTGACCTTGTCAACTGTTCGACAAGCACTACATTTTCCAGAAGATTACACCTTCAATTTACCAGTTGAGGAGCGAGCTCTTCAACAAATGATGGAAAATCTAGGCTATGAAAAGTCTTTGGCAAAGTTGGGACAATTGAAGAGACCCCACATCAGGAGGGAATGGAGTTTTTCTTTGACTTTATTACAAAAGCTTTTGCCAACAAGTGCTCAAACTTTGATGTTATACCCATAATGAGTCAGCAAATCAGGTATGCCCTTTTGAATCAAACACATTTTGATTATGCAAGTGTTGTTTTAGGGTTTATTGGTGATAGGATGAAAGAAGATAGCAATATAGTCTATTTTGCAAGATTTTGTCAACTTATTTATAATTTATGTTGTCTTGATACACCACAAAACTTTAGTGAGACAATTGAACCCTTTAAACTTCACAAAAGGGCTTTCACTAACTTATTATCTACTGATAATAAGAAGAATGTACTAAGACCCCTCCAAATTCCTCAATCAGTAAAACAGTTCTTAGTAAATTCTGATCCTCTCACATACAGTACCATATATCCTGATGTAGCACCATCTCAACATCCATCAGTACCTACAACCAATACACAACCAGCTCCATCCTCTCAATCTCAACCACAGCCTACCATCAGAACTTATTTCCAACCTGCACAATCCTCTCACCCACAACCATATGCTACAACATCAAGACCCAAACCTTCAAAATCAAAATATGTTCCTAAATCTCCACCAAGGAGAATAAGGATGATTCTAAGGGATGAATCTGATGAAGAAGAGGAGCAAGTCCCGGTTCATGCATCAGAACCTGTGATAATAGAAGCTGAAAAAGAAATTTTTCAGAAGGAGGTAACAGCTGCAAAAGATATTTCTCAGAAGGAAACTGAAGCTAAGGGTTCTAGTATTGCAAAGAGGAAAAGAACTTCAAGTTCTGATGCTGCTCAAGCAACTCCTCCACCATCCAGGAGATCAAAGAAAATGAGAGCAGGAAGGCATATGGCACAACCTCTATCTGAGGATGCTCAAGAAGCTGAGGAAGGGGATCAGGAATCTCTTATCTAAACAGGACCAATAGTGATTAAAGCCTTGCCATCTCCACCTCAAGCTAAAGACACTGTTCCAGACACAGTGATCACACCTCATGTCTCTCCTATCAAAGAAAATGTTTCAGTTGAAGATTCAGGATTAAGTCCTGAAATTGATATTCACAAGCTGCACATTCCATCTGTCCTGTTTCTGGAAGCACCACAAGGACAGGTGACAACTCCACCTGTTTCTCCACTAAATGCTGAAGTTCCTCATACTCCAATTCTGGATGTGGAAACAGATGAAGTTGTACCAGAATCTCCAACAGCCACACACACACTTGTGTTGTCATAAGATGAAGAGTTTCTTACAAGTTCTGGAAAGTCAGCTCCAGTTAACACACCAGCTCAAACTCTTGGAAAGAAGGCACTGATTAAAAAGTTTGTTGAACAAGATGCTCATGTTCCATGGGAAGAAACTCATAGAGGAGTTGAATGGACCAAGAAGTGGAATGAATCCAACTTCATTCCAAGCTCCAACGTTCTATCAGATCATATTGCAAATGCTGATGAGTTGATGACAAATTCTGACTTTAAAGCTCAACTTAAAGTCACAGCTCTCAGTACTAAAAGTCTTCAAGGTCAACACTCCATTACTCATGCCAAGGTTGATAAACTACAGGAACATGCTGATAAGCTGGACCTGATGATCAAGCTGGACAAGAACAGTTTTATTAAATCTATTCATGAGAAAGTAGAGGCTATTGAGAAGGTTCAAGAAAAGCAACAGGCCCAACTGATTGAGGTCCTACAGAATCAAGCCTCTCAACAAGCTCAACTGAATGAAATCCAATCTTCAGTAGAACTTCTTATATCTCTACTCCTACCAGATGATGCCAAAAAGGGGGAGAAGGTAGTGAAGTCCAAAACTAGTCAAGTACTGAAGAAGAAGGATGATAAAGAAGATGACCAGGGAAACCCTAGCAAGGGCCAGGGTCAAGGTCAAGGGCAAAGCAGCAAAGTTTCTTCAAGGAAACTAATTTCTGACTCAAGCAAATCTTCTACATAGAAGAAGATAAGTTCTGAAGCTGTAAATGCTCAAACTCTGAAAGCAAGTTCTGATGATCAAAGTCTGATATCAAGTTCTGATCTTCTCATTCAAGGTGATAGTCAAAACTCTCAGAAGTTTTTACAAACTCTGAAGCTCAAGGGAAAGGAGACTACAGTATATTATAAAGATCCCAAGATTCAGACACTTGATGAAGAAATTGCTAGAAGATTATTTCTCAAGCATAATCCTGGAATGGATTTAGAGACTTTAAAGGAGGAAGAAGCTAGATTTGCAGCTGAGAAGACAAATCTTAAGTCTAAAGCTTCTGATGCAAAGAAACCTCCAAGGCCTAAGGCAAAAGGCATTGTGATCAAGGAAAGCTCTGAGGCTTCAAAGCCCAAGACAAGATCATAAGTTGAAATTGATCCCAAGGATAAAGGGAAAGGAAAAATTGATGAACTAACAAAGACACATGAGATGAAGATTTATCAGATCTTGATGAAACCAGTGTGCAAAATGGTTCAAGTTTTTGATGATACAGCTGCTGAAGATGAAACTGTTGGAACTCTGAAAAGAAGGAAGATAACTGAAGAATCTAAGACAACCTCTGACATAGCTCAAGTTGTTCAGAGTAAAGAACAGCAAGCTACAGAAGAAACAACAAATTCTGATCAAGTCATCAAGATATCAACCTCTGACAGTGCTCAAGTTGATTTGAACAAAATGACAGTTACTAATAAGAGAAAACTCCTATGGAAGAATGTTAATCTATCAGATCCTAAGAAAAGTCAACTGTTATCTGATTTCATGATTATTGGATTGAAAGCCAGAGAAGCAAGAGACAGAGCTGGATTAGGTTCTGAAGAAGCCAAAATCAAGACAGGAGTTGAAGTACTTACAAGAGATCCATTATTATTGACTGATAACCTCTTGAAGAAGTTACACAGAAACACCTTGATAAGGTTATATTTGTTCAAGTGGTGCTGGATGCTCATGATAAAAGTAATGTCAAAGAAAAGCTGATTCTATTTCTTGAAGATGGAAGACCATACAGAATGTCAGAATCAGATGTGCTGAACAAATCTCCGAAAGAACTTCAATTCTTTCATTATCTTTTGGAGTTAAAGTCTGAGATTACTAGGAGATGATCAAATTTCATCATGAAGACCATAAGGGATAAAGCAAGAATTTCTAGATCAAGGGTTACATAATTCATTCCAAATATAGTTGAAGATTATGGAAGTGAAATTCCAATTAAGAAGGATTTTGCTAAACTTGAAGTTATTTTAAAAGAGAAATGTATGTGTTATAATGAAGACTCATCTCACCCAAGGGTAATCAGACTTGGTGATAGTTTAGAAAGAAATCATATCTCATCACTAAGGACTGCAATCTACCAGATTGGAAGTCAAGATGAAGAATTGAAGTAAGTCAAAGCTACATTATCTCAAGTCCTGAGGAATGCAGAAGAGAAGCTGATATCAAACTTTGTCAAGAATCACTTTGGATTCAGGTTGACTCAGTATAATTGGTAAAAGCTACAAGGAGTTTAAGTTGTAGTTAGTTGTCTAAATAAACTCTTATTGCATTTTTACTTAAATGTTTTTGACATCATCAAATCTATTAACTTGTATATTTTTCATAATTTACAAGTTGGGGGAGATTGTTAGATATATTTGAGATGTCATGTCTAATCTGTTGTGTTTAGTTCCAGAACTTAATATCAGGACTTACTGGAAATCAGAACTTACTGAAGTAAGAACTTATATCAGAACTTAAGGCCGTCAGGATTTATATCAAGACTTAAGTGCGGATACTTCAGATAAGGAAAGCAGCTGATTTATAGGAGAGGATCTGGACTAAAATAATAGAAGATATGCATAAAAAGTTAGAAGACTAGAAGACTTGTAGAAGATAATATATGACTGATATATTTTAGGAGACAGAATTATATTCCATATCAATTAGAAGATATCTTGTAACTGTGTACTATATAAACACAGCTTAGGGTTTACACTATAAGTGTTATCATTCACGAGAAAGATTATACATTGTAACCTAGCAGCTTTTAGTGATATTGTTCATCACTAAGAGAGAACAACCGTTCTATTGTAACATAGTTTATTATATTGAATATACTTGATTACTGTTACATACTTGTGTTTGAAATCGATTTGATTGTATAAAAACTATATTCAACCCCCTTCTATAGTGTTGTGTGACCTAACACATATGTACAAGTAACGATAAATACGAACAGAATCGAACGGAATGATAATTGTTCATGATTATAGATTTCTGGGCGGACCCTATAGCACCCTCCACCTCGAAGTACCCAGGAAATTTTACGAACCCAACTCTATATACTGTTATGTTGTGAAAATTGTTTTATTGTCTTTCGTACAAATGTCATATTGCCATGATAGTAAAATACGAGTTTTGCGTATCAATAACGATTGAACTTATGATGAGTATATCGTGGAATATTTTAACGCTACAATAAAGCGTGATGCATAAATTATAAGACCGGGAGTCGGTCATAGTTTATAAGTAAAAACCCGGGAACCATCCCAGTGATATTTTGGACGATCAAAAGTTTGTACTTATTTTATTCCAAGGGATTCGATGTCCTCTTGTGAATTATTAAATATCTCGAATTTATTTAAAACGATTTACAAAGATGGTATTCCCTCAACTATATTTAACTACTCGAACAATGAATGTTATTTTTGATATTCATCTGAAAATGAGAAGTATTCTCCGAAGATTATTTTATTTTAAATTTAATTATTTAGTATTATTAAAGATTAAGTTAATTTCTTAAACATAAATTAGTTGAGGAATATTATTTCAAATATTCTTTTAAAAAACACATGTATTCGAGGTTTAATTATTTAATAATTATGATTGAATTATTAAATATTTATTAAATGATTTAATATGATTTAAAATTCATAAAACCTATTTTAAAATATTTTATGAGTTTCGGAAAATCATTCTAATACTTTCGGATCATCGAAAATAGTATCTCGACTTATTTTAAATATTTTGACCATGGTGTCAAAATAAAGTCCCCCTTATCTATTTATCTGTTGACAATGGTCAACTCACATTATCTTAGTACTTCCTTCAAAAATTCTCAGAAGTACATATATACATATATGAGATGAGTTGTTTCTATCAACAAGCAAAACGCTTGAGGAACTTCGATATAATTTGAGTTCCATTTTTTTCTTCAAAGGACAAGGAGGGGCAGACTCTAGTACTTCGTGTAATGGAGAGACTACTAGTGTGCCACATGTAAACATGTGAAGTATGTGAAAAGTCTGGATTGTGGGCCACACATAGTATATGAAAAGCCTGGATTGTGAGCCACACATAATATGCCCGAATGCGAAAAGGGTGATAACCGGGAGTAGGGAAGTCATCCTTTTACATGTAGAGCATAATAATTATTTACCGTTATACGACTGATCATCGTATTTCGGGCACTCCGGTGATTATCCTATTCTTCCAATTGAAATTAAGATGCAATACTGTAACCCAAGCCTAGGTGCTCGGTTTACCATTAAGGTATTTGTAGACTAATAAGTCAATAAAAGAATTATTTTTAAAGGAGGTGTGTAGCACCTAGAAAAACTATCTTAAACAAACATATATATATCATATACGAAATCATATATGAATTTCTTATACATTCTTTTCATACTGTACTTTATTATATTGGGCCTTATAGCTCACGCTTATTTTCTTAAAATGACACAAGACAACAGTGAATCAAGATGCCTATCATGAAACTCACGGCCAGGAAACGGTTAGGAAATGGACGGCTGTTTTATAGGATGTTCAGTGCAGAACCTCAGGTAGACTGTATAAGCTGGATTGGTTTTCAGTTGTTTATAGTTCGGCTTATTTATAAGTATGACTTATGCAAGGTAATAATGAAGAAACGTATATTTGGCCGCCGATCTAACATTAAATAAAGATTAAACCTGTTGTAAGACTTAATTAATTTTGGTCTGTAATAATTATCACTTTGTGGATATAATAACTCTAATAATGAATTTTTCGTTTCGAAGATAATAACATGTAAGTGTGTGTATGTTGTAATAACCCCAATTTTTGGGAAAATTTTGAAACCCTTATGAATAGTGTTTTTGCTGAATGAGAAAACTTTTCATGCCACACTATGTAGGGGTTCTGATATGGATATTCTGAGATTTTATTAGTACTTTATATGGGATATAAGTGTATGTAAAGATCGTCAGAATCCAATTCCCGAACACTTGGATTTTTCCCGGAAATCCACTAGATACGGAGAGAATTGAGTATAAGGTAACAGGATAAAAAAAAGGATTTAAATTAAAGGATTATGATAGAGGATCATAAAAAGAAATATAATGTATTGAGAAAGGTTAAGGGAACCTAAGTAATAAGATCCCGGGTATGATCCTTCAAACGATAAACGAGAACGAAAGTTAAGCGAACCGTATAACAGATCAGCGGTCATTAGGCAAACGATTAGGAAGTTAATCAAGGGGATTAGTGGGGATGATGTCATCCAACCAACAGAAAGAGGACAAGGAGGGGAGGATGACATAATGAGGATGACATAAGCATGACATGGGAAGGAAGGAGGTGTGGTTGAATGAGAACCACACAAATTCAAGGGCAACAAGGTAATTGACTAAATCAAACACAAAAACAAAGCAACGAAGCCAAGTAAAATCATTTTCGTCAAAAAATCAAAAAGAACCAAGGCTTGTTCTTGAAGAAGCTCTCGGCTTTTTACTATTCAAAAGAGCAAGAAATTCAAAATCAAAGATCCAAGCTTCCTAAATTGGTGAGTTAATTCCCTAATCATCTTCATGCTTAGTTAGGGCTATATAATGAGTTTAAGCCATCAATTCCTTCTCCATCTTCTTCATTTAATCAAAGAAGAAGACTATGAATAGTGTTTTCAAGTTTTTAACTTGAAGTTTTTCTTGTTTTCCTTGAAGATCCAAGCATTCCTAAGACTTCTCAAAGCTTCTTAAGGCTTCCTAGCTCCTCCCACCACTTCAAGGAAGGTATACCATCTCCAAACCCTAGATTCCTATGTATTATAAGATGATTTTGATTAGTAGGATGATATTGTAGCTTGATGTTGTGATTTAGAGTTTGGGATTTGAAATGGTATTGAATTGGAATGGTAAATGTTGTTGTTTTGATTAAAAGAACTTAAGAATGGTTAAAGTTAAGCTTAGGCATAAGTATGAATGTTAAAATTGAATTGGTTGGGGTTGTTATGATGTGATAAGGATGGATGTTGGTTGTATGTTGGATTTGAGGTTGGATTGGGAGGGTTTTGAATGGTTTAAAATATTGGAAATCGCGTAAACATAGCCGTCGTAACGTCCGATTTTCTTTAGACTGTTTTTGTGCATAACATTAGGACCCGAGAACCCCCTGCTAGATTATGACCATTGCCATGTCTAGATAGCTCATGTTACGAGCTTCGTTTTGATATGTAGTTCGTTCGATTCCGATGCACGGTTTAGGAGAAACGACCGTTTCAAGTAACGGCGTTTCGCGAATGAAACTTTTCCCCTCGCCTTACTTTGAAACATAGGTTAAAGACCAAAAATGGTTAATTATTGTATGAAACATTTATGGTAACTGTTCTAGGCAGTTAGTAAGAAACTCGCGAAGGAATCGCCTTAAAACTCGTAAAGGTTAAATTATTAAAAATGGTGGAGCCGAGGGTACCCGGGTGACTTAAGCAAATCAGTAAGCGCAAAACAAGCGTTAGAGTCTAAGTTAGTTAAAGTATAGATTTACAAGTGACTTTGGTTTAATTCCAACTTACTTGTTGTTTATAGGTTACCAGACTCGTCCCGAGCCTTTTATCACCCCAAGTCGCTCAGGCAAGTTTTCTACCCGTTATACTGTTGTTGTGATGTATATATGTATATGCATTATCTTGTGATAGATGCATGTTGGTTGATTAGCAAATTTTGTGATATATTGAAGCATGCTGATATGGTATATATATGCATGCCTGTTTTGTATTCTTGCCATATATATCTGTTGGTTCAGTTAATAATACCTATGCTAGAGAATAGCGGTAATTTGCATATACCCTTAGTATAGGGACCCAAAGGTGAAAACATTTTCTAAAACCGGGAGTCGAGGATCCCGAGTAGATTTTATATATATATATATATGTGGTTATAGTTTTCAGAACTATTAATCGAATAAGGTTTATTCTATAACTTTATTTTATTAATGAATATTACCTTGAATATTCATTCGAGGACTTATGACTCCTTTACATTATTTATTGGATATTACTTGGATATTCATTTGAGGATGTATGACTCCTTTATTTTATTTAATGAATATTATTTATAATATTCATTCGAGGTATTATGACTCAGCTTATTTTATTTATTGAATATTATTTGAATATTCATTTGAGGATCTATGACTCCGATTATTTGTTGAGATATATTCTTTATTTTATTAAAGAATAAGGTGTCGATAATCAAACTTATTTTTGATTATTCAAATAAAGATATTACTTTCGTATAAGTATATCTTTGATTATTTGCTATTCATTTCAAGTATAAGTTTTAATACTTCTACTTCAATTATTTTATAAATATTATTCTTTATGGGAATATTATTTAAATAATAATATTCAGACATTTTCTAAATATTCTGGGGACTGATTTACTTCATTAAATCAGCTTCACTCCAAACATTCTTAAAAATGTTTTGCGAGTCTTCAAAATGATTTTTAAAAGTTAGAGCGGATCCCAAAACTCATTTTTTTAAGATCCTCCTTTCGAAGGGGATTTAAATACTCGCTCAAAACCTGAGGGATCCGGCTCTGTGGTGTGTTTTATATTCGCAACGAGGTTGCTGTTTTGATAAATGAATTGATTACTTACCCAACACCCGGGAAGTAAAATTCTTGGAACAAGTTAATCCATTAACAGGCATCGCCTGGGAAATATCGGTGAGTTCTCCTTTCCAAATAGATACGACTTCTTGGTGGAGCCGTATCAACAAGTTTCTACTTGGGGAAAGTGGGGACGAGCTTTACGTTTCAGAGTCATGGATTTCATCTGAACTAGGAGTGGCGTAAGTGGCCGAGTAGCACCGGCCCAGCCTTATTATATTGGCCCAAATGGCCTGGAAGTTCCGCTAAGGCGGTCCATTCCTTAGGAGTTCAGTGTTCGGTTGACAAGTAAATCCGACAGGTTCTCCTCTACATGTAGAAAATGGTGGGGTTGTACTACTACGACTGATCATCGTAAGTGGTCTTCCTGGCGCGGCAAACTCTCGTAATGAGTTCATCATCCAATTGGATAATTTCTGCAACACTACCCAGAGCACTTCGATAGAAAGGATACGGTTGGGCGATTGTTGAGTGTTGGCAGGGTCAAGTTTTCAAAATGATGTTTACATCAAATGAAGTATCTCGTAACTTTATTTTATTTTGATAATATTTTAAAGATTTAATCTATTCAAATCTTGTCTTATAGTCTCATCTATGTGATGAACTTTTGAAGCTAATTATAACTTGAACGGTGGTAGTTCAAGTAGTAATTGGGAAAGATATAAGTATATTGGGGTATCTTGTAACTTCATCTTTTAAACTTATATCTAATTAATAATTGTCTTATGAATGACAAAGATTTTCAGAAAAACGTTGAGACAAGGTTAGATATATGAGATCACCTTGCAACGATATTTTTTTATACAGTTATACACTGGGACTTTGTGTATATTATGCATGGAAGAGGACTTCTAATATTTTGAAAAGTATATATGTATATATATATATATATACTGAATATTTTGCGACTTCATCGCATTAAGGTATCAACTTGGTTCATTTCTTTTGACCAAGACTTTCATGAGTACTAAGAGAAGGCTCATATACTATTAGTCATTATACATATTATTTTGGTGGGCTTGCTGCTCACCCTTGCTTTCTTCTTTCATCACACAACAACAGATAGAAAGGATGAACAGGACCAAGCTCCCGATTTGCAAGCGATTAGGAGACGTTCCGCCGTTTTCTAGAAGCATTGATGCCGCCGTAGCTGAGGTAGGAGCTACCAATAGGCTAGGCTTTCAACTTCTAATGTACCAGATTATGTATATTTATGAATTGTAATAATGGCAAAGAAATGTAAATTTATTCAGAAAACCTTTTAAGGTGTATTGGCAGATAATTGTGGAATAAAATGACTTGTGGTTATTTTTGAATGTTCATCTTTGAGACTATAACGTGTGGTGTGTGTGTTTATTGTGGGGTCACAGTACAGAGTAGTTGAGTAATTGTTAAGATTGGGTGTTGTTAAGGGAAATGGAACTCGTGACAACCCGGATCCCCGACCCCGGATTTGGGGGTGTTACAGAAATGGTATCAGAGCCAAGCGTTATAAACCTCAGAGATGATGGGACGTTAAGATAATAAGTTCACTAAGATAATAAGAACTCTTGCCAAGTTCATAGTCGGACTACCTAACGTAGTACTGACAGTTAAAACCCTTACGGGAACCCTTATAAGTATCGTGATAGTAACATAGTTCGTTCTCGTATAGGGCAGCGGGGCACCGAACCTTGAGGTTCAGGAGCATCAGCATGAGGATGTTTTATTACAAGTTGGAGATCAAATTGTGAATCCGATGGAGTACCCTAATGAGGGACTGGATGAGGTTCAGATAGAGAATGTTGCGGTTGAGGATGTTATTCCGGAAAGGATTGTGGCTAAAGAGGATCTCATGGAGGATCCTGATGAGAATGAAGAGAGGACCGCTGAGGAACTGATGACCGTAGTCAGGGCGACTACCAGAGCAAGAATGGCCGCGAGGGTGGCACTAGAGGATGAAGAGTTACCAAGGGCACAAAGGTTCATGAGGGCAGAAGGAGTGGGGCCTTTCACGACACCAATTATACCAGTATCAGACCCTCTTCCAGAGGTTCCTGTAGACATCGATGAGGTCCCACCAATTCATGTCCCATCCCCGGTACAAAGCCCAGCACCTACTGAGGAAATGCCACCTTTATCTCCTGCACCATTGTCACCTGATACCGTGTTTGGTTATCCATTTGGATCTCCTGGGTCTGCGCCACCTGCGCCCCATGGACTGCTAGATGCTACCACTCAGGCTTCTCTTATCGCCAATTATTATATGACTTTGGGTGGCCTATCTGAGGCCCGTAATGTTAGGAGTGATCTGTTGGATCGACTTACTGCACCAAGGATTGAGGGTGGGATACGTCCGGCAGGATTAGCATATAGCATGGAAAGGAATGAGGCTACCACCCGTGTTACAGCTAGAGGCCATCTTGAGGGTCAGGTTGATCCAGCTCTACTTGCGACTATCTTAGACCTCATCACCTCTGTGATGGAGCAGGTTAGGGATGTCGTGCGTGCTCGCATCTCTTAATCCATGGTAGTGTGCAGAGCCAGAGCAATCAAGCAAGGGTTTTATGTAGCACCGCTTTTGGAGGATTAGCCTAAGTTATGAATGATTAGTTTTAATGACGAGATGACTATCTATGGTAGTACTTTTGGGATAGGAGCGATAAGTTCATATGATGTAATCCTCTTTAATATGTTCAGTTGTTGTACCCTCGAACAAATGGTTATGTATATATTCGTTAATTTCAGTTCAGATCAGTTTGTTTGTGATAAATCACATTGTTAATTGCTCTATTAACACTTAAGAGAGTGTCATGAAGTTTATCGAACTTAAGAATTCATAATTTGTAATCGTGCAAGGACTAAACGAGGGGAAGACTTAAGCAAAGTAAGTAAGACAAATATCCGAAGATTCTCAAAATTTTCCAAGTAATATGCCCCCACAAGGAATAAGATGAAGGGCAAACCTTGAACGTGATAATCAGGGAGGTCGCAATTAAGATATAAAGAACCCGGAATATAATAAAGTGGAAAATGAAGATTTTAAATTAAAAGATGACTCCAATTATGGGGAGTAGGAAGAAATATTTAGACTAAGAAAGCAAAAGTCGAGCGAGATAAGGAGATCCGAGACGGTACTCCTATACGGAAATTCATGAACCTGTCTAAACAGAACTTATATTTTATTCCCAACCACCACCTTGAGGAAACAATGTGGTGTGAAATTCTTTCATGACCTTTAAATCGCTAAGCTCTCAGAGTTCCAAGGAACAGGCTGACCCAGCCGAGGCAAGAGCCTGGCTAAAGGAAATATAGGAATCATTTGAGATTCAAAATGATTGATGAACCATAAAAGACCGTTTTTGTCACTTACCCTCCTAAGAGAGAGACCACCCGCTGGTGAAAGACCAAGAAAGGCACGGAGCCAGAGGTTAGAATAAACTGATTTAAGTTCAGTCAATTGGTTTCGGGAAAGTAATTCCCAAAGATAAGGAGATAGTGTAAAAGCTTTAGAGCCAGAACAAAGGCAGACGAGTATAATGAATTATGAATCTAAGATGTAAAAGTTGTCAAGATTCGTTCTGAGGACACGAATCCAGAATGACGGGATGGTTGAAATCAATGCTTATGTAGTGTTGGTTCAGGTAATGGTTGTAATGGAAATGAAAATAAAAAGAAACTGAAGTGGAAAGGAATATAAAGGCGATAGGGTTGGAGGAATGATAAGGAAGATGGGTATGAGGAAACCCTAAAGACTCGTAGCAATAGAAATAGAAAAGTATGTAATCGTCAGGATGAGGGTGATTTACCATGAGTTAAAATTGATGGTTGAAGGCATAAGAGATACATATATTTTATCCCTTTTAAGTTGGGAGGATTCAAGGAAACCTTTAGATAGTTCGAAGGATAAATAATAAGACGCGGAGAGACTAAGGAGACAAGAAAGTAGGAAAGTAGGAAAATTGGATGAAGGAAGTGACCTTCAATAATGTGAAATGTAAGACCGGTGGCTCGATACTCAGAAAGGGAGACGCCAGGTATGAGAGATATCCCAACATTGAGGTGACTGTTGAGATAAACAACAAAAGTAAATAAGGAATTATTAAGAAGAAGTTCACGTTGAACATGACCAATATCTTCCAGAACATCCATGTTATCATTACCAAATCAGGAAAGAAAAGCGGATGACCATTGTTATCTTTTGGAAGCCATATGGATTGACCCCAATTTGAATAAGGATGCTATTATGAAGTTAGGCATAGACTATCGAGGTGGGAATGATGAATAAAATAATCTATCAAGGATATATGACTTGGTTTATCCATGGATGGATGCATGTACCTTTTCAAAGGTGGAATTAAGGATAGAACATCGGTAACTTAAAATGAATCCTAGGGGAATGCATAAAGGTTGGCATTTCACCCTTAATAGGGATAGTGTGAGTTTTGACAATATGAATTGGAAAGGATTAAGGTAATAACAACCTTTAAGAATCAGTGGAGAAATTTTTCAGAAATATATAGACAATGATTTCGGTAAAAAAAAATGGTATCTTGATATGCCCTGTATCTAGGGAATACAGGAGGAACGATTCAAGGATAACCTTAGAGATTTTACAAGGAGAAAGGTAATATTCAAAATTCTCAAAAATAGAAATGTTGATAAAGGAAATATGACGTAATTATAATGATGCCAAGTGGGGCACGTATTAAACCACGAGAAAGTATGGATCGAACCAGTAAAGGTCGAAATTGTTCAGGGCAATTAGGACCTAAGATAAAAGATGTTCTAAGTATGATTGAGAGTCAGTCGTGACAGTGATTAACCTCTAAAGATTGAGGCAATAACTTATGGAAAAATGGTGATTTTTTTTTATTTATTCATCAGATATTAAAGAAAAGCATTTTCACATAAGCTGTGATTGAAATAAGGTAGAAAATTTATTTGGAGGTGGTTAAAATGACATTGACTGTAAGGAAATTTTACTATCAGGAAAGGCCAAAGAGGTGGTCGACACTTTAAAGGTAAGAGGATAATTATAGGCGCTTGTGCCAAAAGAATACAGTGATGATGGTTAAAACTATGAAGGTTGTATTATGGTTTGGAAGATTGACATTCCTTCTGATGACTGTGCAATACCCAACCGTAATAGTAGTTGGTAAAGGTTTAATTCGTGTAATCGCCATGAACGGGCTATCTATCTTAGAAGGTCCTATCTTGAGATAAGCCAGGACCATGTTTCAAAAAGGACTAGACGAACCTTTGAGTAAGTCTTCTATTTAAGGCATATGATTTAGAATGGTATTAACCTGCTATCGTTGCTTTGATTGAAACTCTTCTGCAATTTTATCTGCTTCATGTCATGTATGTATGTCAGGATCAGGAGTGTTCTTCATGAATCAGAAATGGTGATTATGTTACCTCCCTAGAAGGATTTGATACGACATGTATGGACTCCTTATGGTTAGCTATTAAGACTTCATGGAAAATGAATGACGACAGTAGGTCAGTAGTGGACCATAGTAATGCAGCAATGATTCTGCGAGTAATGAGCTGGTTACAACCGTGAGAGTTGTATTGGAATGGATGTTGAGATTGAATACCACTAATCGGGTAGTGGTAGTGTATAAGTTATCATTGATAGACTAATTAAGTAGAGTATCTACCTATTGAATATTTATTCTTTCTTATCAATAGAGAGCCGTATTATTATACGAGGAAGGTTGCGATGCAAGCATAGAATTCTAGTAACGATGATGTCTAGAATGAGATCCCAGGTTCGATTTTCGACATCGAGGGAGTTTCAAAGGTAATTGTGTATAAGCTAGAGGAAGTGCATGGGTCCATAGAATGATGGACGGAATAGCAAATATTTAAGCATGTGAAATGTGATGCGATAATACTCGATGTTGATATAAATACATATATGTTTTATTCTCCTATGACAAACCTCTATAGTTCAGAGGTAGATTCCAAGCCAGATATTTTATGGCAATATTTTTACATATATATACAATTCTCTTTAGTTCGCTCTTTTCTCTTCTTTTCATTTCATGTAAGCTGAGAAGAACAACCCTTCCAGAAGGGGAGGTATCGCCGAATGACTATCTATCTTTGTGATAGAAGCCTAGTAGGATACCACATGTTGTTTAATTGCTTGTCAAGTACTAAAGGCTGGCCACCTTCTGTACTAACTATGTGATATAACAAGTGTTCATGATCATAGTGATCTCTCAACAAATTCCTTTACTTCTATTTGATTGATCAAATTTTGGAAAATAGAAACAACTGAAAAAGGAGTAATAAAGTGGTGGTAGTATGCGGAATGGGAACACATTCGTGATACTAAGGTTGACGTGGTTATTAAAAGGTTATAGAATGCTAACGAGCAAAAGTATAACCAGTATAATATTAGGAACGGAAGGTAGTAGCGATTACGAACTGGAAAAGAAGGGTATTAAGAAGCAAAAGCTATAATGCTAGAAGCTATAATGAGAGTCTGTGCAATAGACTTAAAAGGAATTGGAATGATCACATAACGCGGATTGAGTTTTCTTACGACAATAGATCATATGTTAGTATTGAGATATCGCCTTATGAGATCCTTGAGGGAAGACAATGTCGATCTCCCTTATATTAGGATGAAGTTGTAGAGCGCAAGATGCTCGGACCCGCAGTAGTCCAAAGGACCAAGGATATGATAGATCTAATCAGAGGACGGCTGGTAGTAGCCCAAGATGGACATGATAAGTATGTTGATTTGACACGAAAGGATAAAGAGTATGAAATAGGGGACCTAGTAATGTTATAGGTATCCCTTGGAAAGGATTGATGAGGTTCGGAAAGAAAGGAAAGCTAAGTCTACAATTTGTTGGACCCTTGGATATATTAAGACGTTTGGGAAGTTAGCATATGAGCTAGCCCTAACCCCGAACATGTAGCAGGTCGTAACGTGTTCACGTATCAATGTTAAGGAAGTGTAATTCGGATGCCAGACAAATAGGGGCATATGAGCGCATAGACATGCAACCAGACGTAACCTATATGGAGCAACCAAGAAGGGTTATAGAGTGAAAAAGGAACAAGTGCTTAGGAGAAGGATTATCAAACTAGGCGGAGTCTGGTGGTAGGACCACAATGTGGAAAAATTGACTTGAGAGTTAGAAAGTGCAATACTAAGAAGGTATCCCTATTCATTTCTATCTGATTCCGGGACAGAATCCTTTTAAGGAGGGGAGACTGTAATAACCCCAATTTTTGGGAAAATTTTGAAACCCTTATGAATAGTGTTTTTGCTGAATGAGAAAACTTTTCATGCCACACTATGTAGGGGTTCTGATATGGATATTCTGAGATTTTATTAGTACTTTATATGGGATATAAGTGTATGTAAAGATCGTCAGAATCCAATTCCCGAACACTTGGATTTTTCCCGGAAATCCACTAGATACGGAGAGAATTGAGTATAAGGTAACAGGATAAAAAAAAAGGATTTAAATTAAAGGATTATGATAGAGGATCATAAAAAGAAATATAATGTATTGAGAAAGGTTAAGGGAACCTAAGTAATAAGATCCCGGGTATGATCCTTCAAACGATAAACGAGAACGAAAGTTAAGCGAACCGTATAACAGATCAGCGGTCATTAGGCAAATGATTAGGAAGTTAATCAAGGGGATTAGTGGGGATGATGTCATCCAACCAATAGAAAGAGGACAAGGAGGGGAGGATGACATCATGAGGATGACACAAGCATGACATGGGAAGGAAGGAGGTGTGGTTGAATGAGAACCACACAAATTCAAGGGCAACAAGGTAATTGACTAAATCAAACACAAAAACAAAGCAACCAAGCCAAGTAAAATCATTTTCATCAAAAAATCAAAAAGAACCAAGGTTTGTTCTTGAAGAAGCTCTCGGCTTTTTACTATTCAAAAGAGCAAGAAATTCAAAATCAAAGATCCAAGCTTCCTAAATTGGTGAGTTAATTCCCTAATCATCTTCATGCTTAGTTAGGGCTATATAATGAGTTTAAGCCATCAATTCCTTCTCCATCTTCTTCATTTAATCAAATAAGAAGACTATGAATAGTGTTTTCAAGTTTTTAACTTGAAGTTTTTCTTGTTTTCCTTGAAGATCCAAGCATTCCTAAGACTTCTCAAAGCTTCTTAAGGCTTCCTAGCTCCTCCCACCACTTCAAGGAAGGTATACCATCTCCAAACCCTAGATTCCTATGTATTATAAGATGATTTTGATTAGTAGGATGATATTGTAGCTTGATGTTGTGATTTAGAGTTTGGGATTTGAAATGGTATTGAATTGGAATGGTAAATGTTGTTGTTTTGATTAAAAGAACTTAAGAATGGTTAAAGTTAAGCTTAGGCATAAGTATGAATGTTAAAATTGAATTGGTTGGGGTTGTTATGATGTGATAAGGATGGATGTTGGTTGTATGTTGGATTTGAGGTTGAATTGGGAGGGTTTTGAATGGTTTAAAATATTGGAAATCGCGTAAACATAGCCGTCGTAACGTCCGATTTTCTTTAGACTGTTTTTGTGCATAACATTAGGACCCGAGAACCCCCTGCTAGATTATGACCATTGCCATGTCTAGATAGCTCATGTTACGAGCTTCGTTTTGATATGTAGTTCGTTCGATTCCGATGCACGGTTTAGGAGAAACGACCGTTTCAAGTAACGGCGTTTCGCGAACGAAACTTTTCCCCTCGCCTTACTTTGAAAAATAGGTTAAAGACCAAAAAGGGTTAATTATTGTATGAAACATTTATGGTAAGTGTGCTAGGAAGTTAGTAAGAAACTCGCGAAGGATTCGCCTTAAAACTCGTAAAGGTTAAATTATTAAAAATGGTGGAGCCGAGGGTACCCGGGTGACTTAAGCAAATCAGTAAGCGCAAAACAAGCGTTAGAGTCTAAGTTAGTTAAAGTATAGATTTACAAGTGACTTTGGTTTAATTCCAACTTACTTGTTGTTTATAGGTTACCAGACTCGTCCCGAGCCTTTTATCACCCCAAGTCGCTCAGGCAAGTTTTCTACCCGTTATACTGTTGTTGTGATGTATATATGTATATGCATTATCTTGTGATAGATGCATGTTGGTTGATTAGCAAATTTTGCGATATATTGAAGCATGCTGATATGGTATATATATGCATGCCTGTTTTGTATTCTTGCCATATATATCTGTTGGTTCAGTTAATAATACCTATGCTAGAGAATAGCGGTAATTTGCATATACCCTTAGTATAGGGACCCAAAGGTGAAAACATTTTCTAAAACCGGGAGTCGAGGATCCCGAGTAGATTTTATATATATATATATGGTTATAGTTTTCAGAACTATTAATCGAATAAGGTTTATTCTATAACTTTATTTTATTAATGAATATTACCTTGAATATTCATTCGAGGACTTATGACTCCTTTACATTATTTATTGGATATTACTTGGATATTCATTTGAGGATGTATGACTCCTTTATTTTATTTAATGAATATTATTTATAATATTCATTCGAGGTATTATGACTCAGCTTATTTTATTTATTGAATATTATTTGAATATTCATTTGAGGATCTATGACTCCGATTATTTGCTGAGATATATTCTTTATTTTATTAAAGAATAAGGTGTCGATAATCAAACTTATTTTTGATTATTCAAATAAAGATATTACTTTCGTATAAGTATATCTTTGATTATTTGCTATTCATTTCAAGTATAAGTTTTAATACTTCTACTTCAATTATTTTATAAAGATTATTCTTTATGGGAATATTATTTAAATAATAATATTCAGACATTTTCTAAATATTCTGGGGACTGATTTACTTCATTAAATCAGCTTCACTCCAAACATTCTTAAAAATGTTTTGCGAGTCTTCAAAATGATTTTTAAAAGTTAGAGCGGATCCCAAAACTCATTTTTTTAAGATCCTCCTTTCGAAGGGGATTTAAATACTCGCTCAAAACCTAAGGGATCCGGCTCTATGGTGTGTTTTATATTCGCAACGAGGTTGTTGTTTTGATAAATGAATTGATTACTTACCCAACACTCGGGAAGTAAAATTCTTGGAACAAGTTAATCCATTAACAGGCATCGCCTGGGAAATATCGGTGAGTTCTCCTTTCCAAATAGATACGACTTCTAGGTGGAGCCGTATCAACAAGTTTCTACTTGGGGAAAGTGGGGACGAGCTTTACGTTTCAGAGTCATGGATTTCATCTGAACTAGGAGTGGCGTAAGTGGCCGAGTAGCGCCGGCCCAGCCTTATTATATTGGCCCAAATGGCCTGGAAGTTCCGCTAAGGCGGTCCATTCCTTAGGAGTTCAGTGTTCGGTTGACAAGTAAATCCGACAGGTTCTCCTCTACATGTAGAAAATGGTGGGGTTGTACTACTACGACTGATCATCGTAAGTGGTCTTCCTGGCGCGGCAAACTCCCGTAATGAGTTCATCATCCAATTGGATAATTTCTGCAACACTACCCAGAGCACTTCGATAGAAAGGCTACGGTTGGGCGATTGTTGAGTGTTGGCAGGGTCAAGTTTTCAAAATGATGTTTACATCAAATGAAGTATCTCGTAACTTCATTTTATTTTGATAATATTTTAAAGATTTAATCTATTCAAATCTTGTCTTATAGTCTCATCTATGTGATGAACTTTTGAAGCTAATTATAACTTGAACGGTGGTAGTTCAAGTAGTAATTGGGAAAGATATAAGTATATTGGGGTATCTTGTAACTTCATCTTTTAAACTTATATCTAATTAATAATTGTCTTATGAATGACAAAGATTTTCAGAAAAACGTTGAGACAGGGTTAGATATATGAGATCACCTTGCAACGATATTTTTTTATACAGTTATACACTGGGACTTTGTGTATATTATGCATGGAAGAGGACTTCCAATATTTTGAAAAGTATATATGTATATATATATATACTGAATATTTTGCGACTTCATCGCATTAAGGTATCAACTTGGTTCAATTCTTTTGACCAAGACTTTCATGAGTACTAAGAGAAGGCTCATATACTATTAATCATTATACATATTATTTTGGTGGGCTTGCTGCTCACCCTTGCTTTCTTCTTTCATCACACAACAACAGATAGAAAGGATGAACAGGACCAAGCTCCCGATTCGCAAGCGATTAGGAGACGTTCCGCAGTTTTCTAGAAGCATTGATGCCGCCGTAGCTGAGGTAGGAGCTACCAATAGGCTAGGCTTTCAACTTCTAATGTACCAGATTATGTATATTTATGAATTGTAATAATGGCAAAGAAATGTAAATTTATTCAGAAAACCTTTTAAGGTGTATTGGCAGATAATTGTGGAATAAAATGACTTGTGGTTATTTTTGGATGTTCATCTTTGAGACTATAACGTGTGGTGTGTGTGTTTATTGTGGGGTCACAGTACAGAGTAGTTGAGTAATTGTTAAGATTGGGTGTTGTTAAGGAAAATGGAACTCGTGACAACCCGGATGCCCGACCCCGGATTTGGGGGTGTTACATATGTGGATAAGTGTGGGGTCATAAAGGTGTGAGTATTTATATAATGTTGTACGAGATAAGTGTTAAACGGGATTTAAGATGGTGTGGCCCCCTAGATCCCTGACCCCGGATATTGGGGCGCCACAGTATTCACCCCCACTATAGTATACTTAAAGGCCTAACAATTAGTATCAAAGCTTGTTATTGATACACAAACATTTAAGCTCCAGAAATATAATCTATAACGACTCGTATATTTTATATTATTGTAATGATGTAATTATTGAATAATTAATTAATTATATATGTGTGTTGGTTTTGGCAGCGGTGTGTTGTTTTTATTATTTATCTGCGATTTATTGGTGAATAGGTTGGAATTGTGTAATTTATTATTGAGTTATATTGTATTAATTTGCGTTTAAAAGTGATTTTATTGCATTTTGATTTTCATAAATATTTGGATTATCTCTAAAATTGATTTTATAATTTTATAATTTCAATAATTACTTTTAGCATTTTATAAAATTGAGAAAACGGTATTTCACTAATTATTTCTCTTTAAATAATTTTCTAATTGGATATATTTATAAAATCTGTATTTAATTCCAGAATTCTTCAAAAATTATGAAACCCTTATTTTACTAAGTTCATAATATTCTGAGAATTTTAAAATTATTTTGGAAATTTTTGGGATTAATTTCACCCGCGCGTTGATTCGTTTGATTGTTAAAAGCGGGTATAAATTGCGTTTCAAAATTTGTTTTAAAATTTCGAAATTTATGTTTTTATTAACTTCGGGATATTTATAAAATTTTAAGATTATTTTGGTACTATTTTGATTAATGTTTATTCGTGAATTATATATTTTAAACTGTTTAAAGCGGTGTGAATTGGATTGCAGTCAGTCAAAACAAAAATAAAACGACACGTATCCATTAAGTTGGACACGTACCGTGAGATTGTGTATCAGGAGGGTGAGTCGTTGTTGTGTTTGGGGAAAACATCAATCTTTGTCGTCTCAATCTCTCTCTCTCGATCAATCTCGACTCTCTCTCTGTTCTCTCTCTCTCGCTTCTTGTTTTTCTTGTTTTTTTATTTCCTCCTCCTTCCTCGGCTCTTCTCGGTGTCGTCTGGTTGCCGCTATTGTTCCGCCGCTACCTTTTTCCGGTGAGCTTGGTGGTTTGTTGGTTATATGTATATATATTCTCATATATGTGCGTACTTATGAATGTTGTGGTGTGTTGCTCTCCTTGTGTCCCTGAGTTCCTGTGCAGCCTTGTTTTTTTGGCCGTTTTTCTGACCGCACTGTATTTTCCAAATGTGTTTGTGTTGTGCACGTGCTTGTGCGCGTGTGCTGTTGATTTAAAAAAATTACCAATTAAAATTTGAAAAAATAATGGATTTTAAATTTTGATTTTACAGTGGAATAATTTTTAATAAGTGTGATTCTACTATGGAACCAATTTAAACTTTTTCATTAAAATTCAATTATTTTTTAAATAAAATATTGTGTAACTTCGACTTTTAACTTGGTAATTAAAAATTGTAACTATATATGATGAAAAATAAAATAAATTTTATATTTTATATTTTTAAAATAATAATTCTCCACAATTCTCTATATAAGATGGTTCTCCACGGAGTTATATATATATATAGACTAACGAGCAAATAGAAACCAATTTTAAAATAATAACTAGAAACCAAGCCACTATTTAACTTCTTTCATGTATTTATTTTTCCCTTTGTTTTTAATTTAATTTTTCCCGTTAATCGATTAACAATTTTAAAATGTACTTCAACGTATTTTTACCCATGTCCCACTCATCAATTTGCATAATATTTTTGCTATATTATAACGATCAATCAGTATTTAAACTTATCCGAATCACTAAGCTGAAATCAGTACTATCACGGAACCAGTAAATTTTAGTAATTCTGGTTGACAAAAATATTAATTTATCGTCGAAATATATCACATATGGTATTCGGGTTAGGTTCGATGGAGTCCCCTATTTTATTATTGGAGTCCTTGGAGTCCATATATGTTCTTGGAGTCCCTATTTCATTGGAGTTCTTGGATTCCATATATATTCTGCAAGTAAAATATAGTTTAAATTATTGCAAAACGTATTATTTTTCGAATAATATTCTACAAATATCACAATTTTATTGAAAACCTTGCATATTGCATAGATTTTACAAGTAGAACGTTGCAAAATATATTATTTTACAAAACATGCTTAGTTTGCAGAACATAAATGTTCATGTTGTTGAACATATATATTGTACTCGTAAATATATGAGATTTGCATGATTTTATTGGAGTAATGATATTTGCAAAACATGTTTTGCAAGATAACACGTTTTACAAGATATTTTATTTGCAGAACATAGATGGACTTCGAGGACTCCAATTAAAAGGTGGACTCCATAAAATTTTACACTATGGTATTCATACTTATAATTGGAGGATGTATAAAATATGGTCAAGTTAGATTTTAAAAATATTTCACCAATTGGAATGAAAAATTCAATTAAAAATGATGAAGCTGTGTGGGAGAATGTTTTAAAATTGGATGTAATCAACTTTTTAGTTTCTACGGTATTCTAGTTTGGTTTTTATTTGAGTAGTACTCCTTATACCATATGAAGAAACGGTGACCAAAATAACAAAGAAGCCAAAATGTATTAAACCCTTTTTAGAACATCTCTAATGGGAGAAAACCTTTAGCTAAATAAATCCAGGTGCATTTAGGTGTTGTGTATGCGGAGCTTTTGAAAAATATGTAAAAAATTTAACACTCCAACCTTCTATACCCTTCACAAAAAATATAGACAACCATTTTCCATGGGCTATATTTGGCCAATCAAAAAATCCCTTGGATATATTTTACATATTCAAAAATTATAGATAATATTATTGGACTGCATATGAAAACTTTTAGCTAAAATTTTAAAAAATAATAATAGCCCACCATTATAACTAACCATTTCATTTTTCATCATCTGAGATGCTCTTAGTCCCTGTATACCAAGAATGTGTAACAAGACCTGAGATTTGCCAAAGTTTACAAATAAAAATTCTGTAGGTATTTCCTCAAGTGCATAAATGAGAACACAACATAAAAAGGGATCCCCACACTACTTTATCTTGTATATTATATTTGCACAAACTTATAGATCGGAGTTTCTATACAACACAAAATCATACCGGACGACTCTATATGAAGGAATAGTTGACATTAAGAATGAAACAAGCTTTTTTTCCCCTCTGGATTTCATCTCCATCAACCCCCCTCCCTCCCCGCACTTCTTCAATTGTGTACTTTCACCCTCTAGAGTTTCACTTTTTGGGTCATAGGGCGTTAAGGTACACCAACAAATTGACATATTGTTACATACAGGGTATATCTGCACAATTTAGCATCCAGCTGCTCAATTTAGCATCCAGCTGCTTTTAGGAACTTGTCATAAGGGCTTGAAGGTGGTAACCTGAAAGATTGTTGCTGCACATGTTCATGCGGAAAGACAACAAGCTGATTCATTTGCTCCAAATTAGCCACTGTAGTATCCAATTCGGGAACCTTTAGGACCTGAAACAAAGTGCTAAGCGATTCAATACATGATTTTGAACAATTGAATGTAAATGAAGATATTATATTCAAAGCATATAACAAACTGAAGCAAATGTAATATGACATAACCACTTCTTTTGGTTTTATTTAAACAAAGACCTTTTCTGAAACCACTGTTACACTTATACCCCAACAACTTGTGATTTCAAAAGAAGCCCCAATACATGGGTGCCACTATGGCTCAATGGTTTCGAAAAGCTTTCCCTTCAGCTTTGGCTAGAACCTCTAAAAACCTTAAACTTCGGTCGAAAATAAAACATTAAGGTGTTTTTTGATTAGGGGGTGGTCAGGGAAAGGTTGGAAAGGCCTGAACCTCGGTTAGGGTTTTGTCGTTAACGTGGAATAACGTACTTATGGTCGTTGATGTACATTTATTTTGATAGTTGTTTATGTAGTATTAATTGCATATTATGCTCTGAAATAAATCTTATCAACCAATTATTATTCAGTTAGCATAGTAGGTGTGAGTTACAAAGAGGTAAATGACAATTTAATTTATATTAATTAGCATGAAGTAGTTTCTTAATAATTGGTGTTTCAAAAGTAGGGGGGTTAGTTTCGGAACAAGTAGTTTTCTTTGTTTATCTATACAAGTCAATCACGTAAAAGTCATTCATGTATAACATGGCAGTGGGAGGATGAGAATTGAAACATGTAATTATTATCACCAACACATAAATATATATAATATTTTCTATTACACTTGACTAGGACCTAACATCATATCAAGAGAAGATAGGCGGCACTTGCTAGAATCTTTACGTGAATGTTAGAAATTGAAGAAACCATTTCTAGGCTATCAAGAGTAAAACTTTTCAGAAGGCAAAAGCTTTAGCAACAAACAACAGTTAACACAACACGAATTTCATGACAACTGAAAAACATACTCGTCACAAATGGCAAGGTTAGTGCAGATTCAACTGAGTATTTTGATTTCAGGTTGGCCAATATTTAAAACTACTTGGGAAAACCATCTGTAGTCCAATCCGACCAAAAAGACACACAGAAAAACAAATGCCACAAATAATACTACACACACACTCCCTCCATCCCAACAGATTTGTTGACACCTTCCTTATTGGGATGTCCCATCCAATTGTTACTATTTTCCAAAATAGTAAATTATTCTTCACTAATTTCAGTAGCTCCCATTAACTTACCCATTGTTTTTTCTTTTGTCTTTACTTTTCTTAATCTCTGTACCCTACCAAATGTTAACAATTGGGTACAATAGAGGGAGAATATTTAATCATCCACGGAAGATAAAACAAAGGTAGAATTGTTTATATTGATTAAAGAGTAAATAATCCTTAAAGTACTCAGAAATAAATTAACCAGCTATGAGATTAGCTAATTTTTAAAACCAGCAGGAGACCTTTAAAAAGCCCAATCCAACTGCGGAAATATGCAAACTAGGAAAAAGAAAAATAAAAAAAACAAAAGCCATTTTAAGTGAAAAGTATAAACTTGAAAGCAAAAAAAAATAATTAATGTTTAGTAAAAAAATAAAATAAAAAATATACTTAATAATGCATGTGAAGACTTCAAAATGCATCAAAGGTGCCACATGTAGGTTCACTACAAGACCACCAAGGAGCTCAGCAATTCGTGCTCATGGATGGTGTTTCAAATGCAATGACAAATTTGTTACAGGTTATAAGTGTCGATGACCAGAATCACAACTAATGTTGCTCGAAACTTTTAATGAGATGTCTGCCAACAGAATGTGGAGTTTAAACAAAAATATTTTTCGAGAAGGATACGTAAAAAAGGAGGGTAATGATAAACCAATAATTCCTCATTCAGTTTAATACGTGTAGCTACTATGTAGTGGATGACTGTCATTAAAATTAGTGTATAGTGTTTATTTCCTTAATAATTTGTTATAACAGTGGGAATCACAAGTGCTAGTAGTAAGTGTTGAAGATTGCTTTCTATGGTCAGAAGTATAGCGGCAGGAAAAATAAAAGCAATTAATTAAGTAAAAGTGTTTAAGGTATTTAGTATTATCAGAATAATCCTCAGCTGTAGAGAGTTGTGGAAATGTAGCTTAGATCGGGTATGTTAGGAGTTATAGTTAATCTTATTTAAATCCAGGTAGCTCTAAAATGAAGGAAGCACCTATCTTTATCTGTTTTGGTTGAAGCCATCCTTTTGATATGAAGGGGCTTAAGGAAAATAAATCATGGATTCACTTAACAGTTAACAAGTCAGGAGAGTTAGAAGTCTCTTCATCAAAACTTCTGCAACAAAAGAAAGCCAAGAACGTGACCAGGGAGTTATTTCTAGCGAATAAACCTGTGACCAGATCCAATTTTAGGATCCATTATATATATAGTCTATAGCCCGTGCGATGCATGGTTGTTTATATATATATATATAGTCTATAACCCGTCCGATGCATGGTTGTTTTTATCATTATATTTCATAAATGATAATTCTAATATGTTGTTGGTAGGATCTGTACCTTGTACCCCTTCTAATAATAAATCTTAGGATTATATCTAACGATTCCCGTCAATTTGATTTGAAATAACTAACGGCTGTGGATAAGTGACTAAACTATGACTGAACAGACTACCAACGAAATTTTTAATGTTCCGTCTTTAAAAAATATAATAGTATATACATAGATATATATATTATGTGTGTATATATATAGATATATAATTTTCTATTGCTCTTGACCGGGATCTTGTGGTCATGTATAGGGCTGGTTGACACCTCCATGAGTGAAAAAGGAAACTGAGGTATGCTCGCAAATAATTTGTGTTTAAGAAGGGATTTAATATCAAAGTGGTCACTCAAGTGAAGGCCATATATCACTTTAGTTAACAAGATATCATTTGAATCACTGAATTCATAATAAATATCTCAAAATTAGTGCTCGGAATGTAAAAGTAGTGTATTATTGATATCCACACATTTTTATTGAATGCTACCTCAAACCAAATAAAAAATTATGAATTCTGGTACTTAAGATAATTTATCTAGATTTTATAAAGTCTATATAATTTTTTTTATTTAAATCAAATAATAAATAGCTAAATTTTACCTTCACTCCAGTTAACGGGATATTATTTGAATCACTGAAGTCATAATAAATATCAAATAAATATCTCAAAATTTGTGCTCAGAAAGTAAAAGTAGTATATTATTGATATCCACACATTTTTATTGAATGCTACCTCAACCGAATAAAAAATTATAAATTCTAGTATTTAAGATAATATATCTAGATTTTATAAAGTCTATATACTAATTTTTTTTATTTAAATCAAATAATAAATAGCTATATTTGACCTTCACTTTAGTTAACGGGATATCATTTGAATCATTGAAGTCATAATAAATATCAAATAAATATCTTAAAATTTGTGCTCGAAAAGTAAAAGTACTATATTATTGATATCCACACATTTTTATTGAATGCTACCTCAACCAAATAAAAAATTACGAATTCTAGTATTTAAGATAATATATCTAGATTATATAAAGTCTATATACTAATTTTTTTTATTTAAATCAAATAAAATAGCTATATTTGACTTTCACTTAAGTGACCACTTTGATATTTAATCCGTTTAAGAAGTCATATTGGTCCTATTCCCAAGATGTGGTATTTAGGGTTAAAAAGTTTAACCATCCCTTCCCTACCCTCCTTAACCTAAACTTTCGAACCCCCATTGGGCCCAATCCAAACATACCCCAAGGGGCACACAAAATTATTTACCGGGAGGTTTTTTACACCACACAAATAACTGAATTCCAATCTTTGAAGTTTCCAATGGCAGAGGTCTCACCCTATTTACCAAAGAAGGATTCCTCTTTTCAGTATCAGTTGGAGGAAGTATCGCCTTGGCTTCATGTGACGATTTGAAACTTTGAAGAGCTGACATCTTCTGCTGTTTACCTGTTACTAGGGCCTCACACTGATTCTTCACTTGATCATATGGAATGGGCGTCGAGGACATAGGAAAGCTTGCTACATGACGTGCTGTTTCCAGAACCTAGAGTTGATAGTTACACAGATTAAGTCAATCATAAAATACCAAAACAATGACGCAAATAGTTCTCTTCCAGGATTGCAACTATAGGAATTAAATAAAAAGGGAGGATTCTTCAGATTGCTGAATTCCCAATTACAAAATCCAAGACAAATTTACAACGAAAACCAGCAAAAAGAGAGGCCAACTTACCGATTCTAAGAGCTGGTTCACACTTAAAATATCAAGCGAGTTAAAAGGAAGAGATGTTTTTCGTCCTGATGAACTGCCATTAAGATCAGGAAATGCTTCTTCATCCGTTAATGCAGAGGGCATTTCCTGCAAGAAATTAATAGGGTTGCTAGATTAAATAATGTAGGGTGGAATATTAGGAGGTATGGCATTAGAAAGTTGCTTGTGTGACCTCATCAAATGCCTGAAACTCCATTCGAGCAAGTGGAGAACATGGACGTGGTGTCTCCATAAACAAGGGACCGCCCAATGGATAAGCATCATCTGGTGAAAATCCTTCTCGGAGTTGCTTTTTAATGTTTGATAACTCTTCCTGTGACGATATGTGTTTAATATATGATACAGATTTATCTGGTAATCAATTTAGCATTACAAGCAAAATTAATAAACTAAAAAGTAATACATAGACAAGATTTATATTCCTGCTACCCTTCTAATAGAACCACAAATATTAATGTCTTTGATAATGGATGTTTTTCAAGAGGACTTACTCTACCTAGTTGAAACAAGATCCTAACAATCAGACATTCCAGTTTTTAAAATGCAGTAGATTCTTTGATACAACTACCCCTAAATAATCAGACATTCCACTTTTCAAATATTAATGTACTGTTCTACTCTCATTTTAGTAATTCAATTTGTTTTCAGTTGGGCGAAGTCCAGCTTTAACCTTTTTTATAAACAAAATTGACAAAAAAAACCATCTTCATTTTTTTGAACAAATATAGTATAGCTGATACGATATACATTCGTCAAACTAGCTTCATACCATGTTGCAGTACACGGGTTTCTTGTAACATTTTATTATTTTAGCTTATGTGTTTTCTTACTCAATTATTTAATTTAAATTATATTCTTACAACTATATTTTCAATTAAATAAGATATCAGGGGTATAAATTCTCTTATATTGGTAATTATGTTATATCACATATATGACATACACATTTTGCAAAGGAGTATCCAAAAAAATCAATTTATATGGGATAAACATTTTCCAAATCAGTATTTTATTTTAGGATGCACATATAAAGATGGAGTATTTCATACAAATTGGGAAACACATTTTGTAATATGTGCATCCAAAAGCTAAAGTTGGCCATCATGTTAAAAATGGTCCTTTTTGTCGAGTTTCACTAAAATAGAGTAATTTTGGCTTTGTTTTGTTAGTTTTACTAAACAGTACCATAAAGATCAGGCATTTAAAACAAGACTCATTCGGCTAAAGTGGAACTATTATTCTATTAGATAAGAACACTCGCACAAAAGCAAGTAATTATTACCTCAGACAATTCTTTACAAGCAGTAAAGTGGGCAACTACCACTTCTTTCAAAACCTGATCTCCTGGTTCCATAGCAGAAAGGGACTTCAAAGCAGCAGTTTCATCTTCCTGTGAACCATAAGTATTCCTTGCCTCACCGGGTTGACCACATACAGCTCTAAGTTTGATATCTTCAACCAACTCAAGAAATGGATCAACCTGACAAATTTGGTGTTTCGTATGATAAATAATTAAGGCAAAACAAGACAATATAGCAATCAAATAACACAATGTCGCAAACACAGTATGCACTAGATAAAAAAATTGTAATTGATCAACGATCGTACCATCTTGCATATATAGTACAAGGGCCACGGACTTACTGTTTCACTGGTCAAAGTTGATTTCACCAGGGTTATTAGTTTTGGAAGCTTTCCCGCTCGAGCTGAGACTATAAGCATGTTCACTGCCAGATTATAAAGTGACCTTCTTCGTGATGGTTGCATACCTCCTTCAGAATTCAGTGAAAAAAATTGGTTAACTGATAGCTACACTTAAATAACAACAAAAGTTAATTTGGGATTTATTGTCTTTCTCAAGAAGAAAACTTTACAAGACTACTAAAAAGTTCAAAATTTTTAACAGTTTACCCCCCTCCCCTGTAATCACAGAAGACCTGATTGAAGAGATTTTGGAATACGAATGATGCTAGCCTGATTTCCTAAATTTATATTTTTAAACTGCACCACTCTCCAAAATCTGTTCTCCTGTTCTATACAAACTTCTAGTGATGAGCTACACAGTCACAAATTTATAATAGCTTACTTTCACATGATGTAGAATTAATAAAGCCATATCATTCGTTTAATTAACCACATTGTAGGTTGTAACAACCACATGCGGAAACAGTGATACAGCCCTAGTTAGTCATCTCAATATGATACTAGAAAGACGGGTGCTCGACAAAGCTTACCTTCTTGATCCAGAGCAACGCTCCGAAGTGAAAATGCCAACTGAAAACACCGTGCAAGAGCCTTATGACTGGAGTGCTGTGTTGAACAAGAGCAATCATTAAGTGATTAGTACCATTTCATGCTCGAAAGATGCACAAGATCAAAGTAAAAGATGCAGTAATAAGAACCAAAAACATTAAACCAAACCTTAAAGATCAGTGTATGTTAATGAATTACCCCGACAAAATTTTCTTAACATTTAAATCTGTACTATATAATGAATGAACTATTTATAGTAATTTAACGATAAAAGCATAACTTGCACTAATGAATAAAAAGCAATGCCACAATAATTTTAAAACAAAACGAGGGAAAACTCTTTAGCTACTAATTACTCTCCATTAAAGTTATATCAGTGCATATTCTATCAAAGAGTACACGGGAAAAAGCATACAAGGGATATGCAATTATGCATTTAAGAAATTGGCAGATTAAGAACCTTGCTCAGTTAAGGAATGTTAATCTAGGTGAGGAATGATGCTCATTATACAAGATACACATGCGGGAATAAAACAATAACCAAAAATTGAACCCGAATATATACTCACATATGTGCGTGTACACACACTGACACACACATGGCACACCACACCACACCACATGATCATAGACATACTCACAAACACAAAGAGACGCGGGGAGCACAGAGCACGCACCTTCGACAGCGTAAATAACAACGCAAGATGATATGTATGAGCCATTGCCTCAAAATTTTCAGGGGAGTTATCAAAGGTTGTTGCCTGAACCCAGATTGAGGAGAGTAGAAGACTCACTTGGTGACTACTCAAACGAAGGGATGTCAATTCCTAGAAAGGAACTTAAGATTAAGACATGACACTGTCGACATTACAAACTAAAAATATACTTGCAGATAACTAAAACAGTATTTAATATTTTTATCCTCATACATTGTTACCGTCAGTCAAAGCATGCTTAAAGCTATATGTTTGGCCAGGCAATGTGCTTTCCTTTTTTTGATTTAGATGCCTACCGACAGCTTCGCTATCTTCCATTGTGGCTACTACAAGTCTGGAATTTGTTTTACTTGCATCCTGAAAAGAAACACTTTCTATGCTCCCCACTGGTAGAGGCCCAAGGAGGTCTTGTGAAGGGCGTCCACCATGGACTGACCAGGGATAAGCAAGAGATGGTACTAAGACTATAGAGAAAACATGGTGTGCCCCTATGCGTGTTTCATGATCTGGATGAGCCATTGCTAAAAGCAAATGGTGAAAGAGAGCATCGGGAAAGGCCTGAAGCAGGGAAAAAAAAGCAACATTAGCGATTACCATAACTAATCACTTGATATAGCAGAGAAAGGTGTATTTAGCAAAGGTGTTTTAAATACCTTCTTGTAATACGTTACATTAGGAATAGAAGAAATAATCTGTGCAGTTCGATAAACAACATACACTGTTGTCCTAGCTAATACCCCAGTCACTGGAATGTTCTCTAGTACCACCGCCATCATATCAAGAACCGGTCCCACATCCCCAACCTGCCAATTAAATATAAATTATTGTACAATATGTACAATGAACTACTAGTGACAACATAATGCCACAAGGCTCACAACGGTAAGGCAGAAGCACACTGGTACTACTCTAAGCATAAAACTTTGACTATTTAAAAACTCTAGAAATTGAAAGAATGAGCAAGTATTTGAATTTTTGATTATGGATATAAATTCAGTAGCCAAAGAGTGGAGATGTCAACGAGTGCAGTAAACGTATATTTAAATTTCCGGCAGGACTGTGTAAAAAATCTACGTAACTATTATTATAAAATTTAAACACGGCACCTGTTCTGGAATGAACTCTCTGACAACTTGCTTATCCTTGGGTTCATAAGCTGGTTATACAACATTATTTTAAAGTTCCACTATTCTCTGTACACACATGAATTGGGAACTAATTATCAAGCGAGAAAGGAGAAGCAAGATCAAGCTCTTCACCGGCTTAAATCACCACCAACCAATCTATAATATTATATATTAGACGAAACATTAAAAGTTTGGTTGGTATGGTCCTCCCTTCAATTACATAATTGCCCTTCCTTAAAAAATTTCAATATTTTACTCAATTGCCCTTAGTTAATTATTATATAACCATTTACCTTTATAAGTAAAATACTTTGCCTTTTTTATTTATACCAACTAAAACAACTCTTTCTCTACAAATATTTTAGACAATTCTTTTTAATCTATACCCTTTTTTAAGAAAAACATGTTGCCTTTTTTTATTTTCTCCAAATAAAACAAATCTCTCTAAAAATATTATGGACAATTCTTTTTAATATATACTGATTATCTATCTATCAATCTATATCTATAATATATTATAATAGACGAAATATTAAAAATTTGGTAATCGGTCGGTACTCGCTGAAACTACATAATTGCCCAACTTAATTAATTTATTATTTTAACATAATTATCTTCTATAATATTACAAAAAAATGGATGGAAAAAAGAGAGTTTAATTGTGAATTAGATAAAATTCCTGTTCACGACTCTGAAACTAATGTTGATAAACCAAATTAACAACGAAGTTTGAACTAAACATATTTTACCCGGGAATAGTTCTCCAACATTGATAGGAAATTGTTACAGATGGGAATTGAACCTAGATTTTTGAGCGAATTTATTAAATTATCTTTTTCTAAAACCTAATTATTACAAAATATGTATTATAATATAATAAAAGATATATTTAGTTTTACTTATTCAGACATACTTACAGTTTTAACAAATATAATTAATAAAATATTAACATTAAAATAACAATTATTTAAAACAATTGTGCATCGCACGGGTTTAGATTAAACATTAAAGTGTCGGTTGTTATTTGCAGAAATTACTTAATTGCTCTCACTTAATTAATTTATTATTTTGACATAATTATCTTTATATAATATTACCGTTAAAAATTATGAAACCCCTAAAACAAAGTTATAGATAACCGGATACAGTAGTCGAGTATGAGACAGTATATGGGTAGATATAGACGGTATTCGGGTAAAATAAAATAATAGATACTACTGACAGTGTCAAAATAATTATACAATTGAACCGAGATAAAGAAAAATTAAACTAAAAAAATTTGTTGGTCGATATGACAATATCGAGCTAAAAAACAACATATTACTCACTTTTTTAACAACTATAATTAATACAATATTAAAATAAAAATAATAAAATAACAAACATTTAAAACAACCTTGCATCGACCACACCTAGAATTATACTTCATGGACTAATTAGAAAGCCTACAAGAACAACTATATCGACCACACCCAGAATCTAAGTGAATGTGTTCCTTTCACTTAGAGTATAGGTAGCTACTTAATTTTTATCATGTATTTTTGATGTATAATTACTTTTCACCCTTTATAAATCGCACACATTCACTATTCTATTATGCACTAAGCCGGGGGTCTTCACGAAAACAATGTCCCTACTCGGTAGGGGCATTGTTTGCGTACCCTCCCGACCATGCTTTGAAAGAGATATACCGGGTATGGTTGGTTTTGTTGGGTTCCTTTGACACTTTCAGTTCTATATCATATAGTATCAAAGTATCATACAGTAAACCATTACAGCAAAAGAAAGAAGCGTTCTCGCCATCAAATATCAAGATTTTATTATTTATCGCCATCAAATATCAAGATTTTATTATTTAAGTACCGTATTTGGGGTACACACGCAGCCAGCCAAGGGTAGGCTGCATCCAGCTCCAACCCAAACCCACCCCACAAAAAAGAAAAGTTAGTAATTTTTTTAGAAAAAACTTCAATTTCGCAATGTGCATAGCATTATCCTTCCGGTAGATATTTCACCTATTATTTTAGTAAAAACTAACATGTTATATTGTATATTGCAATTATAAAATCACAAAAGCTTTTATTCCTAAAAAATTAAAAACCACTGACAATAATTGATGAAGGACAATGGCTAGGGATAGGGTAAACAAGGGGATATGGGCCTATCTCTGCAGAGAATCAGCAAGAAACACAAAAATTCATAGATTTAATTCATAATATTCAACTCTATTAATAAAAAGAGATTACATGTGTTTATATAGTACTCCTATGACTTGGTGAACAAGTAACTTGGAGACTAAGTAAAATCAACGATAAAAGGAAACATATCCTTATAGTAACATGTTATATTGTATATTGCAATTATAAAATCACAAAAGCTTTTATTCCTAAAAATTAAAAACCACCGACAATAATTGATGAAGGACAAAGACTAGGGATAGGGTAAACAAGGGGATATGGGCCTATCTCTGCAGAGAATCAGCAAGAAACACAAAAATCCGCAAATTTAATTCATAATATTCAACTCTATTAATAAAAAGAGATTACATGTGTTTATATAGTACTCCTAAGACTTGGTGAACAAGTAACTTGGAGACTAAGTAAAATCAACGATAAAAGGAAACATATCCTTATAGTAATAACTCATACGTCTTAATTATCTAATATATATATATATATATTATCTAGAATATTCCTAACTAGATAATATAGGTACTAAATAAAAACATACTTACATCTAAATAATACTATAAAGTAATTAACAACTAATTTAACCATATTATGCTCCGCGTCAATTATCTAAACAAAGAACATAAAAAACGTCCTTCAGCTCAATTTCTGGACAGAGCAGTAGACCTCTGGATGAATTCAAACATCAAAATAGATAACTATCATTCCTACTATAAGTTCTGCACAAATAGAGATCAACTTGGTAATGAAGTGCAGCAAGTATAAAATAAAATTTCTTTCAACAGTAAACTATCGACTATAGAACTACTGTCTTCAACTCCATACACTTTTGGTGAATTTCAGAAAATGAATTTCACACTAATATTTGTACTATATTTACCACGACAAACCTTGTGTGAAAGCTTCAAGATGCAATTTTCCAATGCAAACTGAAGATCCGAATTACATTTATTTGAGCCATCTTCAGGATTTGATGCTTCGACTGAATGTTGAATGCATTTGCGTAAATGCTTCATTAGATCAGCTAGTGCACCAATAATCGCAACTGAGGACTGTGGCTTCACATTCTCTGCAATCTGTGTGGCAATGTTAACAATATCTATCTGCATATTGTGCTGCTTTCCAACATTCTTATGCTCCAGGTGCTTGACCAGGATCGACAAAAACAAATGAGAATTTCCTCCTAACAGTTCCATCCATAAATAAACTTTAATCAATTTAAAAGCCAAAAATATTATCATTTCATTTCAGTACTCAAATAAAAGAGAAAGAAACCCTTTTACTAACCTGATTCCTCCAACTGTGATTGCAAATATGTCAACATAGAACAAGCAATTTTTTTATCTGGGGACCAAAGGTATTCATTGTCAAAACTGTTGAAAAGAGGTTCAAGTACACGACGCACTGTTGTTGCTTCCTTTGCCAATTGAGCTATATTATGCAAGCAAATCCTAGACCAGTAAGAGGGGGTTCCAGGCATATCCCTTTAAGATGAGGAAAATTTAACATAAAAAAATCGGGACAGTAATACGTTTTAGTAAGTAAGAAATATGGGACGTTACGTCGTGGTGGCCACATCGTGTGTGGTATTGACGAGGTTCGCTGAGGATGAATTCTTCATGCCAATATTCGGGAATGATGAACCATTAATGTCCACTTTGAGCACCTCTTGCACCCACTGTTCCTGTGGTTGAGTACTATGCCCATCTTGTTTGGTAGTTTCTGGGTTCATGGAGAGATCCATGTAATTCTCCAAAGTCACTGATATAATCTATTTCAAAAATACATGCATGGATTCAAGTTGACACCAAATTCAGACATTCGTAAAATTTTCATTCCTATGTCATAATCCAGTTAAAGCTAAAACAAACTCTTACAGAATATAGTCTTGTACAGAAGAAACGAAAAGCACATATATGTATACATATGTGTGTGTCTGTGTGTGTGTATGTGCGCGCGCTAATGTGCATGTACGGGCGCATACGTGGGCATGCTCGCATGCGTGAGTATTAATACTTGAACAGAAAAGAAGAAAAAGATTACAGCAAAAAAACCTTACTTTGTCAAAGTCCATTGATATGTGAGAATGTTTCCCCATAAATTTAACCTGCAAAATCATGATAGGGAAATGAACTAGGATTTTAGTACAGATTAAGAAATTTCAAAACAAATTGCAGAATCCATATTGCACCTAAAAAGGAAAGTACTCGATGACAAAAGTTTTCATCAAATATATAAAGTTGTCGTAAAAGTTTCCATAGGTTTAAAATACAACTTTACCGGATAGGATTTAAAGTGGTTTCATTTGAACTAAATCCATAGCTTTAAAATACAGCTCTACCTGACAGGATTTAAAGTGGTATCATTTGAACTAAATATTAATGTTTATTAAAAAAATTACTATACAATTGTACAGTTAACTGAAAATATAGAACAGTATAATGAGTTGGTGTTAACTCCGAATAATGTTAGAGAAAAGGTAGGCCACTAAATTTTATAAGGATAAACAAAGAGGTCTAATTAAACTATTCCACAATGACTAGATGTTTTTTTTTAATTTCACCACTTTCAAGGATGAAAGTTTAAAGATAGGGGAGAGGTTTGTAGACATGAATCTAGTATATGTAAGAAATACTGTTTTCACTACAACATCTAAAACATGATATAGTTTAGTAAAAGCACAAGTTTAAATTAACGATTAAACTCATAATTGACATTAATTATCAAAAGTGAAATTAATCAATCTGCGCATTATAAAACTAATAAAGTACATAAATGTGCATTCACAAACAAATCTGTGTTGAAGTTGGTAAAAAAGGCCTTCATAACATTCCTGCTTTTGTAATTAATCATCAATTTAACGTGTACACAGGATGAATAAGTCGTTACCATAAAAGCTAAAGTCTGCAGTCCTGCTGACCGTAATCGTAATGTTCTGTCATCACCACCAACTTCTTGGGCCAACTGACAAAGTTTTGGGATAAGGCCTTCCAAGTTGAACATATATGTGCTATCCACCTGCATTTCTTTAACAAATAAGTTCGTTGTGTAAATAGAACGTGAATCGTATAATTGCTTCCTCTTCTTTTAAATGTAAAGGTTAAGTGCTGAAATTAAAATACTCGCGCACACATGCCTCCCCGCCAAGGCTTTCTTATTACCAAGAGGGTGAGGTACCCACTATCCTAAGCGTTGCGGATATGAATTGTGTAGTTGTCTACAGCTTATTTGTGGAATATAATTTGTTACTTTGGTCGTATTACTGTTTGGGACAAATAAATAATAAAATAGGAACAAGTCATCAATATCTCCCCTAACGCTTACAAGACATCTATGTCTTGCAAATACAAGGTAAATAGTTTGATAACCATGTTCATATATTTCTTCTTAATGTCTATACACTCCAAGTTGATGAAAGCTAGATGGTTTGATGTAATAATAAACCTTTCGTAGGGATCAATACCACAAGTTCTTTTAACACCTAGTTTGTGTACAGCCCCTGTTTTTTCATACATTTTAATCAAGATCACAAGTCTTATCACAGCATTACCTGATTGTCTACAAACTCAACAAGAATGTTGCAACCTAAAATTTGCATTTCATCTTCCCGTGTCTGTTCTAAGAGAGTTCGAACAGTTCCCAACAAACTACTAGCAAAAAGTGGCCTGCCAATAACAAAAGCCTTTATTTAATAATATTGTGTAATTGAATCTACAAAAGAAGTGATATGATTGAATGCGAAGTTGAATCATAAAGGCAATAATCCTACAGAAAAATCAAACCAGGTATTCATATGTCTAAACTTAACAAGATAAAAGTACTGGATGCATAAGTATATGCGGCTATAAGCAAAGCCAGTATTATTAATGTTATCCTAAGTTTCTATAATAATTCATAATCGAGCATGCAGATTATACCTAAGCTTGTGAATTAGGATAAAAAAAAACTGGTAAATAACATTCAGCTGACCTTATGGCTCTTCTTGGATACAAGAAAGTTATTAACCAAGTCTCAAGCTTATAATTCCTACTAATTACTGCAACTGGTTACTGGTGGCATTTTAGTGTCCTAACATAGGCATATTTTAGAGAAAAGAAAAGATAAGTACCAAGTCACACCATACAAACTTATTATACTCCTACAAAAAGTTAGTACCCGTGCTCTTTCTAGTGTTGCATTATTTTTCTAACTCTTCTAAGAGAATTGCATAAAGACATCCGGTGGGATCTAACACCAAACATCAACGTCGTGCAGTACCAAGTCCCGCCATATGAATGTTTGTGAACCTAGAAGTTGAAAGGCTAGATATGAAACTTAGTAAAGTGGTTCCTTTGAAGATGTTTACAAATAAGAGGCATAAAAAATTTGTAATTACAATCTCAGGACTTAGGTTAAACATATGTTATCAACATTTAAATAGTTGGGTGTCATTTTGGAGTTGCACTAAAACAAAAAGGTTTCTCCCAAACCCAGGGACGAGGCCTGGAGTGAGGTGCGCATCTCATACAGAATTGAGATGGCTAATTTAGTCATATTGGAATTAGTTTCAAAATGGCGTGCTTCGTCTGGGCCTCAGCTTTAAACATGCATGCCGCTTTCAAGTGGCCTCGACTCAAAACCAATGCGAATTTAGAGCACCTCGCTTAAGGGTGCTTTTTAGAACACCACTAACAATAAATCTAATGACTTACAAAATGAACCTATAATCAACCCACAATTATCAGTACATACTAATTCACTTGTAATTCCTATTCATATTATAATTCCTGGTAAACTGACAAAATATTAAAAAAAATCAAAATGTAGTTGCTATGTCAAATATATCTAGGAGAAACCCAAAACAATATACATATCACGATCATTACATCTTAATAATTTATAATAGGCAACTCCAAAACAATGTAATAACAGATATCATCCACACCAACAGAAAACTTTTACACTTGTAGAAGCAGCACCCCTAATAACACAACTCTTAAAGAAAAAGTAAGAACGAAATAACCTTGTTGCAAATGGTATTTACAAACAGATTAATGTTCTCTATTTATATTTTGATAGCACGATGGGTATGGAGCATATATTCTCACAGGGGGGAGGGTATATCTTCAATCAGAAACGGAAATGATCATATTCACTTGACGTATTTGAACTTACATCTGTTCCTTACATGTAGAGAGCAACTTCCTGTAAATATGCAACACAACTTTTACAGAACCAAAGTGCTCATTCCGCAAATCCTTGTAAAATCTTTGCTCCAAATATTCAGTAATCTGTAGAAGAGAAAAATGCAAACTGACAACAGAACCTATATATACGATAAACTCATCTAAAATGCCTTAAATTTGCAAAACTTAGCTGACTTTGAATATTTTAAAAAAAACAAGGTACAACATTTACCATTTCAATGCGGAAACATTATTGAACAATAGATGTGATATTCTCGTAAGACTATGGAGCAAGAGTTTTCGGCAGCTTGACTGAGTTATGAGAGAGAGAGAGAGAGAGAGATTTCTAGTGGACAGGTTTCTTAGAGGGTGTTATGGTGAGAATCACAAGGTTAGCACAAACAAAACCCCAAAAGCTGTAATACAATACAGTGGATGGCTACCAATTCTAGATGCTTAAGAAAGGTCTTATTTGACATGATAGGACTACAGAATTACTATGCAGTCATAATTTACCAAAAGTAGAACGTAAAAAGAGAAGATCAGCCTTGCCTTAGGTATACGTAATGGATTCTTTGAAGCATATTCACAAAGCTTTCCAATCTTTCGGTCATTTGGCTCAGCATCCTGAAAAAAAGAATTTGATAATGTATTAGAGGCCTTGAAAGGGATACTTCTAAAACAGAAGAAGCACAGCTGAAATATTTGGAAAATGATATGGTAAGGACAACTGAAATAGGTAATTGTTGTAAGACAAGGAATTAAGTGTAACTAGGCAGTAATGCAGGCAAGAGTAGTAAAAAGTATAGGATTAAAAAGGCAAACATAGTATTAAAATAGTAATACAAAATGTATGACCTGAGATGGAGGAAAGATGTCAGCCAAAAGCTTTTTGTAGCGTTTAACGGGGTGTCTGGACCTTGCCCGAAGAGAAGGACAGAAAAAGCACATGTTGCTGCACACGGGTACAACCCGCCTGGACATAACCCCCATAGTGAGGGGGGGATGGATGGATGGATGGGAAATTTTAATTCAAGCCCCCTCCTCTGTACAACAAACAAAACAAAAAATACTTTAAAGAGTAGGTAATGGCAGTGATCACCAACAAAGGGCTACAGAAATCAAGTGTAGATTAAACTCTATATAAATAAACCATAAAATCTCAATCTCCAAATTCATCAACATACATACATAATTCAGCAAAAGAGATCTGGATCTAAAAAAACAAGCAAATGTATAAAATACCTTATTGACATTAATAAAATGACCGGGGGGGGGGGGGATGGAGAAGAGGCAGAGGCTTGAAAGTTGAAAGTAATGGGGGAGGGGGGATGACGGAGTAGGAGTAAATTGTCGTCCGGAGGTTGTTGTGTTTGTGTTGTGTTCTGATTTAGATTTACCTTTTCTCATACACCAGTTGTCAGTCACCACACCAGCATCATTAATTCCATCAATACCCACCTTTTTATTATTTTTTTTATATATATAATTTTTAAATTTATATGAATTGAAATTTGTAACGTCACCCGGGGTTTTATTTTTAATATTTTTTAAATCTATTTATGTAAAATAATTTTTTTAAGTTCCAATAATTGTTGTGAAATTAATTAATAAACTCTTCGAATGATAATGAAGTAATAAAATTTAGACATTAGATAATATTTATAATTGCAAAAGTTACCTCTCTTATTTTAGACCAACTACTTTTACAAGATAAATTATTGAACTCATTAAATGATTAAATAAAATTA